>NW_028175885.1:52500-55000 GCF_949987555.1 Borostomias antarcticus
CACACACACACACACACACTAACCCAAACAACATACACACATACACGTACACACACTAACCCAAACCACATACATACACACACACACACACTAACCCAAACCACATACACACACATATACACACACTAACCCAAACAACATACACACATACACGTACACACACTAACCCAAACCACATACTTACACACACACACACACACACACACACTAACCCAAACCACATACATACACACACATACACACTAACCCAAACCACATACACACACATATACACACACTAACCCAAACAACATACACACATGTACACACACTAACCCAAACCATATACACACACACATTAATCCAAACCACATACACACACACACACACACACACACACACACACTAGCTCAAACCACATATACACACATACACACACTAACCCAAACCACATACACACACACGTACACACACTAACCCAAACCACATACATACACACACACACACACACATACACACACACACACACACACACACATACACACACACACGTACACACACTAACCCAAACCACATACACACACACACACACACACGACATACACACTAACCCAAACCACATATACACACAGTAACCCAAACAGCATACACATACATGTACACACACTAACCCAAACCACATTCACAAACATATACACACACTAGCCCAAATCACATGCACACACACACATAAACCCTGACCACATACACACAGACGTACACACACTAACCCAAACCACATACACACACTTACATAAACCGCATACATACACACACGCACACACTTTATTCGGCCACACAGTGACACATTGAGAGACCGCACACACGCACACATACAGTATACAGACACATTATGTATAAGTGTCCCTGCGTCGCTCGGCAGTATGGCTTCCACTCTCACTTTGCTCACACTGGCTTCCACTCTCACTTTGCTCACACTGGCTTCCACTCTCACTTTGCTCACACTGGGTTCCACTCTCACTTTGCTCACACTGGGTTCCATCTCGGTTCCTCTGACTTACGAACACATGACCACCTCTCAAACACCGCTTTAACCAGCTACGCCACTGAAAAACACTGCTTTAACCAGCTACGCCACTGAAAACCTGCTCATTCGATGGCGTAGTGGGCAGTATTTATAGTGAGGTGTGAGTTTTAAAAATTCAGCTCAGTTACACACATAAACACAGACACACTGACCTTCCTGCTAACTTGTGTGTTAATGAAGATGAGGTCATCGAGAGTCAGGATCAGTTTACTGTTAACTCCCCCGATTCTCCTCCCCCTCCCTCTGCAGGAAGACAGGCAGGGGGGTGAGAGAGGAGCAAGAGTGCGAGGGAGGGGATGTGAGAGATGAGTTAGGGTTTGGGTTTGTGTGTGTGTGTGTAAATGTGTCCCACCTCTTGTAAACAAACCAGGCTGCTACCCCAAGTAGACATATGAGATCGAAGAGGAAGAAGACAGTCCACCCACTCATACCTGCAGAGAAACACACACAGCTATTACAAACACACACACACACACACACACACACACACACACACAGACTCCCCCATGCCCAGTGTGAGTGGTACTGACCACCAGTGCAGGCTGTGTCAGGGCTGAACCAACAGAAGCTGCTGGAGGGGGGTCTCCCCCCAGGGAAGTGGATGGAGCGTGCCAGGGGGCGAAGCCAGCCTCTTGTTCCGTGTGTGTGGGCGGGCTCCAGGGAGTGGGTGGGTCGGAGGCGGTCCCCTCCACCAGAGTCCAGGATCACGTATCGGGCCTGCATGCCCTCGCCACCCCGCCCCCCAGACACCATCTGGTTGAAGCCATGGAATTCAAACCCCCCCTCCGACTTCACTAGCTCCGCCCCCGACACCCAGCGCCCGCCTCCTGCCTGACGACGCTCCTCCACCGCCTTAGCAACGAAGTAAACAGCATTGTAGATGGTCCCAAACAGAGGAGACACCTGCCACACACACACACACACACACACATTGAAGTTGTAAACAGTCTCAAGGACTACTGTCTTTAAAACAAGTGCACAGTAAACATGTTGTCCCCCATGTAACCCTAACCCTAACCCTAACCCTGCATGCACCCTTGTGGTGCCTTTCCAAATCATGTCCAATCAAGTGAATTTCCTACAGGTGGACTCTAGGGTCTAACCCTAACCCTAACTCATGGATGAGTGGAAACAGGATGCACCTAAGCTACATTTTCTGAGTGTTATAGCAGGGAGTGAATACTTATGTACATGTGATATTTGAGTTTAGTTTTTTAATACATTTGCAAACATGTCTAAAACTTTTTTTACTTTGTCATTATGGGGTATTGTGTGTAGATTGATGAGGAAAAAAGCTAGGTTCAGGGTATCTACCTAGTGAGCAGGTACAGAGCTGGGCCTGGAGGTAGGGGTGGGTTAGGGTATCTACCTGGTGAGCAGGTACAGAGCTGGGCCTGGAGGTAGGGGTGGGTTAGGGTTAGGTTAGGGTTAGGT
>NW_028175885.1:60000-67500 GCF_949987555.1 Borostomias antarcticus
CAGTCTCGCCATCAAGAGAGACTACCCTAACCCTAACCCTAACCCACAGGCAGACCTGCTCCCTAGAGGAGACAGACTGAGCCTCCACAGACAGACCTGCTCCTAGAGGAGACAGACTGGGCCCCACTACTCACAAAAAGAGGTGGAAACCCAGCTTCACTTTTTAACTACCTGCCAACTGAACCAGGATCAGAGATACACACTTCCTTCAGATTACAAACACTCTCAAAGAGTTAGAAAACTGAACCAGGATCAGAGATACACACTTCCTACAGATTACAAACACTCTCAAAGAGTTAGAAAACATGACTAATAAAAAACAAAACAAAAACAAAAAACCTATCTGCTGGGGGAAATGCAGCAATGCGCAAAAACACAGCAGCCCGATCTGACAGGAACAGGACGACCACAACCACCGTCCATCTGTATCCCTCTGATCCCTGGACACACACACACTGTATCCCTCTGATCACTGGACACACACACACACACACACACACACACACACACTGTATCCCTCTGATCACTGAACACACACACACTGTATCCCTCTGATCACTGGACACACACACACTGTATCCCTCTGATCACTGGACACACACACACACACACTGTATCCCTCTGATCACTGGACACACACACACTGTATCCCTCTGATCACTGGACACACACACACACACACTGTATCCCTCTGATCCCTGGACACACACACACACACACACACACTGTATCCCTCTGATCACACACACACACACACTGTATCCCTCTGATCACTGGACACACACACACACACTGTATCCCTCTGATCACTGGACACACACACTCTATCCCTCTGATCACTGGACACACACACACACACACACACACACACACACACACACTGTATCCCTCTGATCCCTGGACACACACACACTGTATCCCTCTGATCACTGGACACACACACACACACACACACACACACACACACACACACTGTATCCCTCTGATCACTGAACACACACACACTGTATCCCTCTGATCACTGGACACATGAATATTACACTAACTTATTCACTCACTTAACCTATTTGTATTTACATTTATACTTTAACATTGTTGTGATAGGGTTGTGCTTTGGCAATGAAACCATGTTTCCCATTCCCCAAAAAATGAAAAAAATTAAATTGAGAGGGAGAGATGTAGAGGAGAGAGAGAGAGGGAGAGGAGAGAGAGAGGTAGAGGAGAGAGAGGGAGGAGAGAGGAAGAGGATTGAGAGGTAGAGGAGAGAGATGATAGAGAGATGGAGATAAGGGAGAGGTAGAGGAGAGAGGTAGAGGAGAGAGAGAGAGGGAGAGAGGTAGAGGAGAGAGGGAGGAGAGAGGAAGAGGATTGAGAGGGAGAGATGGAGAGCAGGCAGGGAGAGAGGGAGAGGAGAGAGAGAGGTAGAGGAGAGAGAGGGAGGAGAGAGGAAGAGGATTGAGAGGTAGAGGAGAGAGATGATAGAGAGATGGAGATAAGGGAGAGGTAGAGGAGAGAGGTAGAGGAGAGAGAGGGAGAGATGGGGAGCAGAGGGAGAGAGTATTCTGGGGACATTACAGACTGAACAGCAATTTAAAACAACATATAAGACAACACCCTAACCCATCTACAGTCAACTCTAACCCGGACCAAGTTAGCCCAGTTAGTCAACCCTAACCCATCTACAGTCAACTCTAACCCTAACCCAGTTAGCCCAGTTACAGTCAACCCTAACCCATTTACATTATCCCTCCTCAGCTGGGGCCTAACCCCTAATTCAACAGCCTAAATGCTGCATGTGTCACTCAATGAATAAAAAACTCACAGAAAAACACACAGAAACTCAAACATACAGACACTCACCTGATGCCACTTTTTTCCAGTCCCGATACACACACAAATACACTCACAAAACAAAACACTCTCACACACACAAATACACTCACAAAACAAAACACACTCTCACACACACAAATACACTCACACCACAAACACCTAACCACCAGAGGGAAAGAAGGAGGGGAGTGGAGAGAGACGAGAGAGGAGGGTTGGAGGAGAGAAGAGGGATGTTCCTTATCCTATCCTATTTATCTTTAATCTTGTTATAGGTTGTGTGTGTGTGTGTGTGTGTGTGTGTGTGTGTGTGTGTGTGTGTGTGTGTGAGCGTGCATGTGTGGGGTGAGGGGATCAAAGTGGACTGATTTAGAAGTATAAGATCCATCTGTGTCACATTTCTATCTGATATGGTGATAGCTGGTGTAACATCTCCATATCTGTTATTACACCGGCTATCACCATGTGGGGTGTGAGTACTCTTACTTGTGGGGTTCCTCAAGGCTCCATTCTGGGCCCCATCCTCTTTTTTCTGTACATGCTGCCCTTAGGATCTATTTTTGCCAAACATGATATTTCCTTCCACTGTTTTGCTGATGTACAGATTTGCCTGCCTCTTAAAGCCAAAAGTAAGAACTTGATGCAGCCATTGCTTGACTGCCTGAGAGACATCAGATCCTGAATGGGCTTAAATTTCCTCAACCTCAACGAGAGCAAGACTGACATTGAACCTCCTGCATTAAGAACCTCTGAGTGTTTTTCAATAGCGCTTTTAAATGTGATAAACGGGTATAGTGATAGCTATATATACACACTGCTCTAAGCTTGAGGTACTGGACAACCATCCCTGTAATGTACAACACACACAGCAGGTAGTAGTAGAAGTAACATCATTTTAATGCATAAAAACTGGATTCCATGTTAGTTACATAGTTCAAACACACGTAGATTTATAATGGTCTTCTCTCTTGTCCTCCACCCCTCTTCACCTCCACACCCCCCCCCTCCCACCCCTGGCCCGGCCTGACCCCTGACCCCTCCCCCCAGACCCCTGGCTGGTTGTCCTGGAAACCGTAGGGTTTCGGGGCAGGGCAGATGGGCGGGGCTGTAGATCAGGATTGCACACGCCCACTCCTCGCTTCACGAAACAGCTGGGCTCCACCCACTCAGACCTTCACACAAACACACACACACACACACACACACAGATACACACAAACACAACACCCACATACACAAAACAAACATACACAAACACACACACACACACACACAAAACACATGCAACACACACACACATACAGAAAAATACTGATTTGTTTATGTCAGTTTTATTTTTAATTCAAGGTGAATACACCTCAAAATACAGCACTGTAATTGGCATGTTCAAAGTATATATAAAATAAAATTAATGTTAATAAACCTGTTTGTACTCTTTTGCCCAATGAGAATCGATAAGAGAATCGATCAGGAATCGCATCGATAAGCAGAATCGAAAATGGAATCGGAATCGCTAAAATCTTAAAAATGAACACGCGGGTAAACGAGGCGCCCGAATGCGATAATAATACTAATTGCAAACTGAATCCACACATCTCCCATTGCCCTGCTGTTCTGCCTACCTATTCTACGGACGATAACGTTATGTCCCATTCATTTGCAATGTGTAAGTAATGTGCTAAACAAGTAAAATAGCATTGCTATAGGCTACACAACAGCTAATCACCATGACAAACACTTTTATATTATAATATAATGTAACAAACAATCTCCTGTTTGTCCAGGACATTGAAATGTTCCCGGACACATGGACTGGCACTGATTTTTTCTAACGTGTGTGTGTGTGTGTGTGTGTGTGTGTGTGTGTGTGCGTGTGTGTGTGTAAGATGGAATCTGACCTGAGCAGGGAGATGAGCTGTAGAGGGTTAGAGAGCAGCACCCTGTCAGGCTGGGAGGGCAACTGGGCCAAGAGAGACTTCAGCTGGGAACACACCTGACCTACACACACACACACACACACACACACACACACACACACACACACACACACACACACACGCACGCACACACACGCACACACACACACACACACGCACACACACACACACACACATTACGTTATGTTTGAAGTACTCTATACATTTGAATGTCTTCACGGTGGGCGCTTTCAGACCTGCCTTGTTTAGTTTGGTTACATCAAACCCATTTCCCCCCTTGATTACTCTGCTAGACCGAGACCTCGTTGAAGAGGGTTAGAAAGTTCACAACTTAACTGCCCTGAAAAACATCATACTTTTAACGTAGGTAGCTGGCTAGTTATTTTAGTAATTGACCGATGCAATGGTCATCTTATAATGATCAATTTGGTTTGTTAGAGTCCCAGAGATCATAAATGACTTGATGCACGAGCTCGGCGAGTTGCCTGAAATGGCAAAGCTATATTATATTATACCGATATTAGCTTGTATTTCAAAAGTATAGGTAAGAACACAGGCTTACTGTACAAAGTATAGGTAGTAGAAAGTTGAAGGATGCGTACAAAGTATAGGTAAGTATAAGTAATTATAAAGTATAGGTAAGTACAAGTAAGTACAAAGTATAGGTAAGTATAAGTTAGTACAAAGTATAGTTAAGTACAAAGTTTAGTTAAGTAGGTAAGTACACAGGCTTACTGTACAATGTGTGCATGTGCGTGCGTGTTACCTGTGTTAGATGGTGTGTGTGTGTGCGTGTGTGTGTGTTACCTGTGTTAGATGGGGTGTGTGTTGGATCTCTGGATTGGTGTAGAGGCTGAGCTGGAGAAGGGGTGGACTTCACACTACACCATGATGAGCCCTCTACTGCACACACACACACACACACACACACACACACACAGTGCTCAGTTGTTGCAAGTTGGAACAGTCCAGTTCAGTGCAACTGACAGGTTTCTGACCAACTGGTTACCTGTGATGTCACTCTCCACTGGCTCTCCTGGAGAGCGCTCCAACAGCTGTGAGAGAGAGAGGGGGGGTTCAGTTACTTCAGCGTCTGTGTGTGTGTTAAGAGTGTGGTGAGGGTTAGTGTGACTGTGTGTTTGAGTGTGGTTACTGTGAGTGAGTGAGTGAGTGAGTGAGTGAGAGTGTGTGAGTGAGTGTGTGTGTGAGTGAGTGAGTGAGTGAGTGAGTGAGTGAGTGAGTGAGTGAGTGAGTGAGTGAGTGAGTGAGTGAGTGTGTGAGTGTGTGAGTGTGGTCTCACCATAGAGATGTAGTGCTGTAGCTCACTGTGTCTGCATTCCTCAGATGGAGGCTGGGGGGAGGGGCTAGTGTTGGGGGAGGGGCCCTGGTGGTCGGAAGGGAGGTCCCTCTCAGCTCTCTCCAATCGTTTCTCACATCCATGGCTCCTCCCCTCTGGGACAAACCTCTCCTCCCCGCCACGGCCTACTACTGCAGGACAACACACACGCATTAGCCCAGGTTAGCATTAGCCCAGGTTAGCATGAACCCAGGTTATTATTACCCCAGGTTAGCATTAGCCCAGGTTAGCATGAGCCCAGGTTAGCATGAGCCCAAGTTAGCATGAACCCAGGTTATTATTACCCCAGGTTAGCATGAGCCCAGGTTGGCATGAGCCCAGGTTAGCATTAGCCATGTAGGGTAACATGTACAGACTGAAAAGGGACCTAGTATTAATCATTGTGGGACCCCACATGTCTTCTCAGTGTTCTTTGAGCTGTGGTCACCAAGGGTGACAAACTCTCAGCCAGTAAAATAAGTTCTGAACCAGTCAAGGACAGGTCCGGAGAGGCCGACCCAGTTCCCCAGTCTTCTAACAAGGATATTATGGTCTACAGTGTCAAACACTGCATTCTGGACAGAGCTTTTTTGAGTCAGCATTGATTCTAGTCATTGATAACCTTGACCAGCGCTGTCTCTATGCTATGATGCTATGATGTGCCAAAACCTGACTGAAAAGTGTCCAGGATACAATTTGCAGCTAGGAAATCATTTAGCTGTTTCAATAAAAAAAAATCTAGAATTTCACTTAAAAATGGGAGGTTGGCGATTGGGCTAAAACTGCTGAGGACTGAGGAGTCCAAGTTGTTTTTCTTTTGAATGGGTTTTACCAGGTTTTACCAGGTTTTACCAGGGCAGGTTTAAGTGCTGATGGAAAAACACCTGTACTGAGAGAACTAGGTTAGGGTTAACCTAGCTAAGGTGTCCACAGATAGAGTTAAAAAGTCTTATAAAACGTGGTGGGAATAGGATGGAGAGGGCACCCTAATAGGATCGAGGGGGCATCCAAACCCTAAGTCTATCTTAAATTGTGACTCTGTAAAAACGCCCTGGAATTGTTTTGATTTCTAGAGATCAATTTTGAGAGGTGATCTCTTCCCGCATTTCTTACGGCCTCATTAAAATGGTGAAGGTTTTTCTCTGAGAATATCTCGGTTAGCATGAACTATCATGAACGCAAGTTCACATGAGCCCTGGTTAGCATGAACTAGCATGAGCCCAGGTTAGTATGAACTACCATGAGCCCTGGTTAGTATGAACTAGCATGAGCCCAGGTTAGCATGAACTATCATGAGCCCAGGTTAACATGAACTAGCATGAGCCCAGGTTAGTATGAACTAGCATGAGCCCAGGTTAGCATGAACTAGCATGAGCCCAGGTTAGCATGAACTACCATGAGCCCTGGTTAGTATGAACTAGCATGAGCCCAGGTTAGCATGAACTATCATGAGCCCAGGTTAACATGAACTAGCATGAGCCCAGGTTAGTATGAACTAGCATGAGCCCAGGTTAGCATGAACTAGCATGAGCCCTGGTTAGCATGAACTAGCATGAGCCCAGGTTAACATGAACTAGCATGAGCCCAGGTTAGCATGAACTAGCATGAGCCCAGGTTAACATGAACTACCATGAGCCCAGGTTAGCATGAGCCCTGGTTAGCATGAACTAGCATGAGCCCAGGTTAGCATGAACTAGCATGAGCCCAGGTTAACATGAACTAGCATGAGCCCAGGTTAACATGAACTACCATGAGCCCAGGTTAACATGAACTAGCATGAGCCCCGGTTAGCATGAACTAGCATGAGCCCTGGTTAGCATGAACTAGCATGAGCCCAGGTTAGCATGAACTAGCATGAGCCCAGGCTAGCATGAACTAGCATGAGCCCAGGTTCACATCTGTCTGTCTGTCTGTCTATCTATCTATGTACTGTGTGTATGTATGTATGTATGTATGTATGTATGTATGTATGTATGTATGTATGTATGTATGTATGTATGTATGTATGTATGTATGTATGTATGTATGTATGTATGCATCTATCTATCTATCTATCTATCTATCTATCTATCTATCTATCTATTTCTGGCTGTACCCCAGAGATGATCAGATTACCAGATTAAGACATAATCCCATTCCTTACTGGATTAGAAACCTTTCTATAGCAGACAAGGAAGTGTGTGTGGGTTGGGGTTGGGGTCAGTATCAGACAGGGGAGTGTGTGTGTGTGTGTGTGTTTGTGTGTTAGGGTCTATAGCAGACAGGGGAGTGTGTGTGTGTGTGTGTGTTAGGGTCTATAGCAGACAGGGGAGTGTGTGTGTGTGTGTTAGGGTCTATATCAGACAGGGGAGTGTGTGTGTGTGTGTGTGTGTGTGTGTGTTAGGGTCTATATCAGAC
>NW_028175885.1:77500-97500 GCF_949987555.1 Borostomias antarcticus
GTGTGTGTGTGTGTGTGTGTGTGTGTGCGCGTGCGCGCGTGTGTGTACGTGCGTGTGTGGCGTGTGTGCGTGTGTGTGTACATCCGGACCTTGTCCAGCTGTTCAATCATAATGTCCTTCTTCCTGTCAGCTGACACGGCCAGAGCCAATTGCTGCTGCAGCTCCAGAGTCTTAGTCTGCAACACCATCACCTGCTCCTCACACTGCTACTCACACGGCACACACACACACACAGGCACACACACACACACAAACACAGGCACACACATACGCACACACACGCACACACACCAGGGGAAGGATCAGGGTCAGAGTTAAAAGCCTTAGGAAGATTCAACAATCTCTTTTGATTCCTTCTTACAGGCAGAAACTGAAACTCCCCAAGCCTGTTGTAAGGACATTCAAGACCTGGACCAGCGAGGCCAAGGAGAAGCGGGTGGCTGGAAGGGGCCAGTTGTGACGGGGCTACGTTGAATGAGCGCGCGCAGAGGCTGGAAACAGTCTAGACACGGACACTGTGACGTCATTCGTCAGCTACTGCAAGTACTGGTGCGTTCCACCCTGTTCCAGGATCAGCTACAACAACGACAAGCCCTGGTTCACATCCAAACTCAGGAAACTAAGGCTGGAGAAAGAGGAAGTACGGAAGAGAGGGATGAGGACCGGTTTAAAGAGGCCAAGTAGAGATTCAGCAAGGCGGTCCAGGAAGCCAAACAACGCTTCTCTGAGAAACTCCAGCTGCAGTCGTCAAATACTAAAGCTGTTCGACTTAGGAACAGCTTTTTCCCCTCGGCCATCAGCCTCATCAACATGGCTCCCCTCTGACTCTCTCCCGTCCCCTGCAATCTCTGCACTAAACTGACTGACTACTGCACTGACTCTTTTGTTTCTTGTCTTTGAAATTGAGAGTTTAACATGTTTTTGAATGATTTTTCATGGTGCCCACCCACATCCATTATATGACCAAAACGGTGGTAGAGCAATTATCAGACTTTCTCAAAAGTGCTAGTTTTGTCAACGTTTTGATCTGAACCATTGCATATGATCATAAGTAACCTTAGAACAGGGCTAAACATGCATTTTCCCTTTACTACTCCTTTAATTGTTCCACTGAGGTGGCGGCCATCTTGAAAATGGCCGCCATCTTGAAGATTCAAGTTGGCTCAGACCATTTTCTTGTTAAGTGACCCATGGAGACTGCTCATGCCAATTTTCATGCTTGTATCACCAACTGAAAGATTACGTCTCTTATCTGCTCCACTATGTAGTCCCATTGCAATTCTATATTTGCACTGTTTATATCACTGCACTTTACGAGTCCTGTCCTGTCCCCTGCCCTGCCCTGCCCTGCCCTGCCCTGTCCTGCCCTGTCCTGTCCTGTCCTGTCCTGTTCTGCACCCTGCCCTGCCCTGCCCTGCCCTGCCCTGCCCTGCCCTGCCCTGCCCTGCCCTGCCCTGCCCTGCCCTGCCCTGCCCTGCCCTGCCCTGCCCTGCCCTGCCCTGCCCTGCCCTGCCCTGCCCTGCCCTGCCCTGCCCTGCCCTGCCCTGCCCTGCCCTGCCCTGCCCTGCCCTGCCCTGCCCTGCCCTGCCCTGCCCTGCCCTGCCCTGCCCTGCCCTGCCCTGCCCTGCCCTGCCCTGCCCTGCCCTGCCCTGCCCTGTCCTGTCCTGTCCTGTCGCTCTTGTCCTGTCCTGTCCTGTCCTGTCCTGTCCTGTCCTGTCCTGTCCTGTCCTGTCCTGTCCTGTCCTGTCCCTCTTGTCCATTGTTGTATTGCTGCACCACAGGTCTGAAAAATCCCTATGTATGTTAGTGCAGGGTTAGGGTTAGGGTGTATGTTAGTGCACATGGCAAAAAATGAATTCTGATTTTGATTGTGATTCTAAGTGAGTGTCTGTGTCTGTGTCTGTGTGTGTGTGTGTGTGTGTGTGTGTGTGTGTGTGTGTGTGTGTGTGTGTGTGTGTGTGTGTGTGTGTGTGTGTGTGTGTGTGAGGTACCTTGCGTCTTGCCCTCTCTCTGTTCAGGCTCTCTCTCAGCACAGTGGTTTCCGGGGACGAGAGGAGATTAGCGTCAGAGCGCAGAGGATAAGAGGAGGAGGAGTACCTGGGAAACAGCTCCTCCAGCCCTGCTGACCCCAACTCCACCTCTCCCAACCCCCCCAACCTAGACCTGGAGGGCAAATCAAACAACCCTTACACAGCATACAGAGAAGTACTGTTTAAGTGAGTGAGTGAGTGAGTGAGTGAGTGAGTGAGTGAGTGAGTGAGTGAGTGAGTTACCTGAGCAGATGTGAGGTGCTGTCACTAGTAAATGACAGGTTGGGACTCTGTGTGACGCTGCTGCCCCCTGCTGGGGAGAAGAGAACTGACATTAGCCTTAACCATAACCCTAACCCTGGCCCCCAGAACAAGTGAGCAGAATGGACTGTGTGTGTGTGTGTGTGTGTGTGTGCATCACCTCTGTCCTGTGTGTGTGTGTGTGTGTGTGTGTGTGTGTGTGTGTGTGTGTGTGTGTGTTGAGAGTGTGCGCTCACACTCTGCTCTCGCCCTCAGACTCCCTGAACTCCGCTCATCACTCACCCAGATTACCTTCACTACACTCCTATATCACTCACCCAGATCACCCTTCACTACACTCCTATATCACTCACCCAGATTACCCTTCACTACACTCCTATATCACTCACCCAGATTACCCTTCACTACACTCCTATATCACTCACCCAGATTACCTTCACTACACTCCTATATCACTCACCCAGATTACCCTTCAATACACTCCTATATCACTCACCCAGATTACCTTCACTACACTCCTATATCACTCACCCAGATTACCCTTCACTACACTCCTATATCACTCACCCAGATCACCCTTCACTACACTCCTATATCACTCACCCAGATTACCTTCACTACACTCCTATATCACTCACCCAGATTACCCTTCACTACACTCCTATATCACTCACCCAGATTACCCTTCACTACACTCCTATATCACTCACCCAGATTACCTTCACTACACTCCTATATCACTCACCCAGATTACCCTTCAATACACTCCTATATCACTCACCCAGATTACCTTCACTACACTCCTATATCACTCACCCAGATTACCCTTCACTACACTCCTATATCACTCACCCAGATCACCCTTCACTACACTCCTATATCACTCACCCAGATTACCTTCACTACACTCCTATATCACTCACCCAGATTACCCTTCACTACACTCCTATATCACTCACCCAGATTACCCTTCACTACACTCCTATATCACTCACCCAGATTACCTTCACTACACTCCTATATCACTCACCCAGATTACCTTCACTACACTCCTATATCACTCACCCAGATTACCCTTCACTACACTCCTATATCACTCACCCAGATTACCCTTCACTACACTCCTATATCACTCACCCAGATTACCCTTCACTACACTCCTATATCACTCACCCAGATTACCTTCACTACACTCCTATATCACTCACCCAGATTACCCTTCAATACACTCCTATATCACTCACCCAGATTACCTTCACTACACTCCTATATCACTCACCCAGATTACCCTTCACTACACTCCTATATCACTCACCCAGATCACCCTTCACTACACTCCTATATCACTCACCCAGATTACCTTCACTACACTCCTATATCACTCACCCAGATTACCCTTCACTACACTCCTATATCACTCACCCAGATTACCCTTCACTACACTCCTATATCACTCACCCAGATTACCTTCACTACACTCCTATATCACTCACCCAGATTACCCTTCAATACACTCCTATATCACTCACCCAGATTACCTTCACTACACTCCTATATCACTCACCCAGATTACCCTTCACTACACTCCTATATCACTCACCCAGATCACCCTTCACTACACTCCTATATCACTCACCCAGATTACCTTCACTACACTCCTATATCACTCACCCAGATTACCCTTCACTACACTCCTATATCACTCACCCAGATTACCCTTCACTACACTCCTATATCACTCACCCAGATTACCTTCACTACACTCCTATATCACTCACCCAGATTACCCTTCAATACACTCCTATATCACTCACCCAGATTACCTTCACTACACTCCTATATCACTCACCCAGATTACCCTTCACTACACTCCTATATCACTCACCCAGATCACCCTTCACTACACTCCTATATCACTCACCCAGATTACCTTCACTACACTCCTATATCACTCACCCAGATTACCCTTCACTACACTCCTATATCACTCACCCAGATTACCCTTCACTACACTCCTATATCACTCACCCAGATTACCTTCACTACACTCCTATATCACTCACCCAGATTACCTTCACTACACTCCTATATCACTCACCCAGATTACCCTTCACTACACTCCTATATCACTCACCCAGATTACCCTTCACTACACTCCTATATCACTCACCCAGATTACCCTTCACTACACTCCTATATCACTCACCCAGATTACCTTCACTACACTCCTATATCACTCACCCAGATTACCCTTCAATACACTCCTATATCACTCACCCAGATTACCTTCACTACACTCCTATATCACTCACCCAGATTACCCTTCACTACACTCCTATATCACTCACCCAGATCACCCTTCACTACACTCCTATATCACTCACCCAGATTACCTTCACTACACTCCTATATCACTCACCCAGATTACCCTTCACTACACTCCTATATCACTCACCCAGATTACCCTTCACTACACTCCTATATCACTCACCCAGATTACCTTCACTACACTCCTATATCACTCACCCAGATTACCCTTCAATACACTCCTATATCACTCACCCAGATTACCTTCACTACACTCCTATATCACTCACCCAGATTACCCTTCACTACACTCCTATATCACTCACCCAGATCACCCTTCACTACACTCCTATATCACTCACCCAGATTACCTTCACTACACTCCTATATCACTCACCCAGATTACCCTTCACTACACTCCTATATCACTCACCCAGATTACCCTTCACTACACTCCTATATCACTCACCCAGATTACCTTCACTACACTCCTATATCACTCACCCAGATTACCTTCACTACACTCCTATATCACTCACCCAGATTACCTTCACTTCACTCCTATATCACTCACCCAGATTACCCTTCACTACACTCCTATATCACTCACCCAGATTACCCTTCACTACACTCCTATATCACTCACCCAGATTACCTTCACTACACTCCTATATCACTCACCCAGATTACCCTTCACTACTCTCCTATATCACTCACCCAGATTACCCTTCACTACACTCCTATATCACTCACCCAGATTACCCTTCACTACACTCCTATATCACTCACCCAGATTACCTTCACTACACTCCTATATCACTCACCCAGATTACCCTTCACTACACTCCTATATCACTCACCCAGATTACCTTCACTACACTCCTATATCACTCACCCAGATTACCCTTCACTACACTCCTATATCACTCACCCAGATTACCTTCACTACACTCCTATATCACTCACCCAGATAACCCTTCACTACACTCCTATATCACTCACCCAGATTACCTTCACTACACTCCTATATCACTCACCCAGATTACCCTTCACTACACTCCTATATCACTCACCCAGATTACCCTTCACTACACTCCTATATCACTCACCCAGATTACCCTTCACTACACTCCTATATCACTCACCCAGATTACCTTCACTACACTCCTATATCACTCACCCAGATTACCCTTCACTACACTCCTATATCACTCACCCAGATTACCTTCACTACACTCCTATATCACTCACCCAGATTACCCTTCACTACACTCCTATATCACTCACCCAGATTACCCTTCACTACACTCCTATATCACTCACCCAGATTACCTTCACTACACTCCTATATCACTCACCCAGATTACCCTTCACTACACTCCTATATCACTCACCCAGATTACCCTTCACTACACTCCTATATCACTCACCCAGATTACCTTCACTACACTCCTATATCACTCACCCAGATTACCCTTCACTACACTCCTATATCACTCACCCAGATTACCCTTCACTACACTCCTATATCACTCACCCAGATTACCCTTCACTACACTCCTATATCAATCACCCAGATTACCTTCACTACACTCCTATATCACTCACCCAGATTACCCTTCACTACACTTCTATATCACTCACCCAGATTACCTTCACTACACTCCTATATCACTCACCCAGATTACCTTCACTTCACTCCTATATCACTCACCCAGATTACCCTTCACTACACTCCTATATCACTCACCCAGATTACCTTCACTACACTCCTATATCACTCACCCAGATTACCCTTCACTACACTCCTATATCACTCACCCAGATTACCTTCACTACACTCCTATATCACTCACCCAGATTACCCTTCACTACTCTCCTATATCACTCACCCAGATTACCCTTCACTACACTCCTATATCACTCACCCAGATTACCCTTCACAACACTCCTATATCACTCACCCAGATTACCTTCACTACACTCCTATATCACTCACCCAGATTACCCTTCACTACACTCCTATATCACTCACCCAGATTACCTTCACTACACTCCTATATCACTCACCCAGATTACCCTTCACTACACTCCTATATCACTCACCCAGATTACCTTCACTACACTCCTATATCACTCACCCAGATTACCCTTCACTACACTCCTATATCACTCACCCAGATTACCTTCACTACACTACTATATCACTCACCCAGATTACCCTTCACTACACTCCTATATCACTCACCCAGATTACCCTTCACTACACTCCTATATCACTCACCCAGATTACCCTTCACTACACTCCTATATCACTCACCCAGATTACCCTTCACTACACTCCTATATCACTCACCCAGATCAACCTTCACTACACTCCTATATCACTCACCCAGATTACCCTTCACTACACTCCTATATCACTCACCCAGATTACCCTTCACTACACTCCTATATCACTCACCCAGATTACCCTTCACTACACTCCTATATCACTCACCCAGATTACCCTTCACTACACTCCTATATCACTCACCCAGATTACCCTTCACTACACTCCTATATCACTCACCCAGATTACCCTTCAATACACTCCTATATCACTCCTATATCACTCACCCAGATTACCCTTCACTACACTCCTATATCTCTCACCCAGATTACCCTTCACTACACTCCTATATCACTCACCCAGATTACCTTCACTACACTCCTATATCACTCACCCAGATTACCCTTCACTACACTCCTATATCACTCACCCAGATTACCTTCACTACACTCCTATATCACTCACCCAGATTACCTTCACTTCACTCCTATATCACTCACCCAGATTACCCTTCACTACACTCCTATATCACTCACCCAGATTACCTTCACTACACTCCTATATCACTCACCCAGATTACCCTTCACTACACTCCTATATCACTCACCCAGATTACCTTCACTACACTCCTATATCACTCACCCAGATTACCCTTCACTACTCTCCTATATCACTCACCCAGATTACCCTTCACTACACTCCTATATCACTCACCCAGATTACCCTTCACAACACTCCTATATCACTCACCCAGATTACCTTCACTACACTCCTATATCACTCACCCAGATTACCCTTCACTACACTCCTATATCACTCACCCAGATTACCTTCACTACACTCCTATATCACTCACCCAGATTACCCTTCACTACACTCCTATATCACTCACCCAGATTACCTTCACTACACTCCTATATCACTCACCCAGATTACCCTTCACTACACTCCTATATCACTCACCCAGATTACCTTCACTACACTACTATATCACTCACCCAGATTACCCTTCACTACACTCCTATATCACTCACCCAGATTACCCTTCACTACACTCCTATATCACTCACCCAGATTACCCTTCACTACACTCCTATATCACTCACCCAGATTACCCTTCACTACACTCCTATATCACTCACCCAGATCACCCTTCACTACACTCCTATATCACTCACCCAGATTACCCTTCACTACACTCCTATATCACTCACCCAGATTACCCTTCACTACACTCCTATATCACTCACCCAGATTACCCTTCACTACACTCCTATATCACTCACCCAGATTACCCTTCACTACACTCCTATATCACTCACCCAGATTACCCTTCACTACACTCCTATATCACTCACCCAGATTACCCTTCAATACACTCCTATATCACTCCTATATCACTCACCCAGATTACCCTTCACTACACTCCTATATCTCTCACCCAGATTACCCTTCACTACACTCCTATATCACTCACCCAGATTACCTTCACTACACTCCTATATCACTCAGTCAGATTACCTTCACTACACTCCTATATCACTCACCCAGATTACCTTCACTTCACTCCTATATCACTCACCCAGATTACCCTTCACTACACTCCTATATCACTCACCCAGATTACCCTTCACTACACTCCTATATCACTCACCCAGATTACCCTTCACTACACTCCTATATCACTCACCCAGATTACCCTTCACTACACTCCTATATCACTCACCCAGATTACCCTTCAATACACTCCTATATCACTCCTATATCACTCACCCAGATTACCCTTCACTACACTCCTATATCTCTCACCCAGATTACCCTTCACTACACTCCTATATCACTCACCCAGATTACCTTCACTACACTCCTATATCACTCACCCAGATTACCCTTCACAACACTCCTATATCCCTCACCCAGATTACCCTTCACTACACTCCTATATCACTCACCCAGATTACCCTTCACTACACTCCTATATCACTCACCCAGATTACCCTTCACTACACTCCTATATCACTCACCCAGATTACCTTCACTACACTCATATATCACTCACCCAGATTACCCTTCACTACACTCCTATATCACTCACCCAGATTACCTTCACTACACTCATATATCACTCACCCAGATTACCTTCACTACACTCCTATATCACTCACCCAGATCACCCTTCACTACACTCCTATATCACTCCTATATCCCTCACCCAGATTACCCTTCACTCAGATTACCCTTTACTACACTCATATATCACTCACCCAGATTACCTTCACTACACTCCTATATCACTCCTATATCACTCACCCAGATTACCTTCACTACACTCATATATCACTCATATATCACATTGCCACCTTAAAAGAGAAAAATCTGTGTTGAAACAAATCGTACTCATACTCTTTTGATATGGTTCCTTCACAACGAGACATAACTATGCATTAATTCAGATAGTAGGCTTAGGTCATAGAAAACATGCTGGTAAGCCTAAGTAGGCCTGGCTACCAATGAATTTCATTCATATTCTGACAGTGACATCCAGTCTCCTCCCAAGGCATGCTTTAAACTTGAGCTAGACGGGTCCAGACGTTACAACCCACCCACTCCACCCTAACCCTTAACCCTAACCCTAACCCTAACCCTATAAACCTGAGCTGGACGGGTCCAGACGTTACAACCCACCCACTCCACCAAAGTTGACTGATTCTTGATCTCGACAGTGAAGGAGTTGACATCCTGTCTGATATCAGGCTATATGAACGGGATCTTAAGAGAGTGAAGGAGTTGACATCCTGTCTGATATCAGGCTATATGAATGGGATCTTAAGAGAGTGAAGGAGTTGACATCCTGTCTGATATCAGGCTATATGAACGGGATCTTAAGAGAGTGAAGGAGTTGACATCCTGTCTGATATCAGGCTATATGAACGGGATCTTAAGAGAGTGAAGGAGTTGACATCCTGTCTGATATCAGGCTATATGAACGGGATCTTAAGAGAGTGAAGGAGTTGACATCCTGTCTGATATCAGGCTATATGAACGGGATCTTAAGAGAGTGAAGGAGTTGACATCCTGTCTGATATCAGGCTATATGAACGGGATCTTAAGAGAGTGAAGGAGTTGACATCCTGTCTGATATCAGGCTATATGAACGGGATCTTAAGAGAGTGAAGGAGTTGACATCCTGTCTGATATCAGGCTAGAACTGGCGATCGATCCAACTTTTTGAAAACACGCTCCACTGAAAATCCACCCGCTCCACTCTGCTCACATGCTCTGGTGTGTGTGTCTCACCTGTGTTCAGCGTGTGTGTGTGTGTGTGTCCCACCTGTGTCCAGCGTGTGTGTGTGTGTGTTTGTGTCCCACCTGTGTCCAGCGTGTGTGTGTGTTTGTGTCTCACCTGTGTCCAGCGTGTGTGTGTGTTTGTGTGTGTCCCACCTGTGTTCAGTGTGTGTGTGTGTTTGTGTCCCACCTGTGTCCAGCGTGTGTGTGTGTGTGTGTGTATGTGTCCCACCTGTGTTCAGTGTGTGTGTGTGTTTGAGTCCCACCTGTGTCCAGCGTGTGTGTGTGTTTGTGTCCCACCTGTGTTCAGCGTGTGTGTGTGTGTGTCTCACCTGTGTCCAGCGTGTGTGTGTGTGTGTTTGTGTCCCACCTGTGTTCAGCGTGTGTTTGTGTGTTTGTGTCCCACCTGTGTCCAGCGTGTGTGTGTGTGTGTGTCCCACCTGTGTTCAGTGTGTGTGTGTGTCCCAGCATGGTATGAAGGTGAGCTCTGACGTTCTCCATGTCTTGGATGTGACTTCTGCCATTCTGTCAACACACACATGTACATCACACACCCACATTACATCACATGCAACACACATTAACACACATCACACACAAACACATCCCACACCCACGTTACATCACATGCAACACACATTCATCAGATGTACATCTCACACACAAGCACATTCCTAGTATGTGTAAACAGGAGCATTACAGTATTGATCTATCCAAACCACGTACATGGCAATAAACTGATCTGGAAGTATATCACTCACACAAACACACAAACAAACACCACACACAAGCACATCACACACAAGCACATCACACACAAACGCATCACACACAAGCACATCACACACAAGCACATCACACACAAACACACAAACAAACACCACACACAAGCACATCACACACAAGCACATCACACACAAGCACATCACACACAAGCACATCACACACAAGCACATCACACACAAGCACATCACACACAAGCACATCACACACAAACACATCACACACAAACAAACACCACACACAAGCACATCAAACACAAACACATCACACACAAACACATCACACACAAACACATCACACACAAACACTTCACACACAAACACATCACACACAAGCACATCACACACAAACACATCACACACAAACACATCACACACAAACACATCACACACAAACACATCACACACAAGCACATCACACACAAGCACATCACACACAAGCACACCACACACAAGCACATCACACACAAGCACATCACACACAAGCACATCACACACAAACACATCACACACAAGCACATCACACACAAACACATCACACACAAGCACATCACACACAAACACATCACACACAAGCACATCACACACAAACAAACACCACACACAAGCACATCACACACAAGCACATCACACACAAGCACACCACACACAAGCACATCACACACAAGCACATCACACACAAGCACACCACACACAAGCACATCACACACAAGCACATCACACACAAACACATCACACACAAACACATCACACACAAGCACATCACACACAAACACATCACACACAAGCACATCACACACAAACACATCACACACAAGCACATCACACACAAGCACATCACACACAAGCACATCACACACAAACAAACACCACACACAAGCACATCACACACAAACACATCACACACAAACACATCACACACAAACACATCACACACAAACACATCACACACAAACACATCACACACAAACACATCACACACAAGCACATCACACACAAACACATCACACACAAACACAAACACATCACACACAAACACATCACACACAAACACAAACACATCACACACAAGCACATCACACACAAGCACATCACACACAAGCACACCACACACAAGCACATCACACACAAGCACATCACACACAAGCACATCACACACAAGCACATCACACACAAACACATCACACACAAACACATCACACACAAACACATCACACACAAACACATCACACACAAACACATCACACACAAACACATCACACACAAGCACATCACACACAAACACATCACACACAAACACAAACACATCACACACAAACACATCACACACAAACACATCACACACAAACACATCACACACAAACACATCACACACAAACACATCACACACAAACACATCACACACAAACACATCACACACAAGCACATCACACACAAACACATCACACACAAACACATCACACACAAACACATCACACACAAACACATCACACACAAACACATCACACACAAGCACATCACACACAAACACATCACACACAAACACATCACACACAAACACATCACACACAAACGCATCACACACAAGCGCATCACACACAAACACATCACACACAAACACATCACACACAAACGCATCACACACAAACACATCACACACAAACACATCACACACAAACACATCACACACAAACACACAAACACATCACACGTGTGGTTACCGTCAGTCTGCTGCTGCTGTCAAGATTCGCCTGGAGATTCCCACTCATCTCCAGGTCCCTCTCTCTCCCCTCCTCCTCCTCCCCTCCAGGAGAGGGTCTGTGGGGAGACAGGGGGAGTGCAGCCTCCCCCTTCTCCCTCCCCAACTCCAGCTGGAAGGAGACCTGCCTGAACAATGAACACACACCAAACCTGCATCACCCAAAGGCCCAACCTGAGGAGAGGGTTAGGGTTAGGGCCCAACCTGAGGAGAGGGTTAGGGTTAGGGCCCAACCTGAGGAGAGGGTTAGGGTTAGGGCCCAACCTGAGGAGAGGGTTAGGGTTAGGGCCCAACCTGAGGAGAGGGTTAGGGTTAGGGCCCAACCTGAGGAGAGGGTTAGGGTTAGGGCCCAACCTGAGGAGAGGGTTAGGGTTAGGGCCCAACCTGAGGAGAGGGTTAGGGTTAGGGCCCAACCTGAGGAGAGGGTTAGGGTTAGGGCCCAACCTGAGGAGAGGGTTAGGGTTAGGGCCCAACCTGAGGAGAGGGTTAGGGTTAGGGTTAGGGCCCAACCTGAGGAGAGGGTTAGGGCCCAACCTGAGGAGAGGGTTAGGGTTAGGGCCCAACCTGAGGAGAGGGTTAGGGTTAGGGCCCAACCTGAGGAGAGGGTTAGGGTTAGGGCCCAACCTGAGGAGAGGGTTAGGGTTAGGGCCCAACCTGAGGACAGGGTTAGGGTTAGGGCCCAACCTGAGGAGAGGGTTAGGGTTAGGGCCCAACCTGAGGAGAGGGTTAGGGTTAGGGCCCAACCTGAGGAGAGGGTTAGGGTTAGGGCCCAACCTGAGGAGAGGGTTAGGGTTAGGGCCCAACCTGAGGAGAGGGTTAGGGTTAGGGCCCAACCTGAGGAGAGGACGAAGGAGAACAGGACAGGTGAGGAGGGAGGAGAGGAGGGAGTAGGTAGGGGTGTTGAGAGGAGAGGGAGGGCAGGAGAGGGAGGAGGAAAGGAGGAAAGGAGAGGAGAGGAGGGAGGAGAGGAAGAGAGGAGGGAAGAAGAGAGAAAAGGAGGAGAGAGGAGGGAGAAGCAGAGGGAGGAGAGGAGGGGAGAGGAGAGTTGGAGAGGAGGGACCCAATCAGGGGTAAACCCTAACCCGGGTTCCACTGGGGTACAGAACAGCAGTTAGAACAAAGTCACCGATTGGTCTGGTCACATTTCCAATCTCTGGAGATCGTTCTAGAAAGGGGGAAGGCCAGACTAATCTGCGGAGAAACAGAATGTGAGCTCGCGAGATCAAGATGGGGGGGGGGGGGGGGTCAACCTCGAAAGTCTGGCATCACGAGGCTGAGGAGAGGGTACCTGTGTTGGAGGATGTGATCAGGGGTGTGGTCAAGGTGGGCGTGGCCTCTGGTCTGCAGCTCCCTGCTTCTCTGGAGGGACGAGTACAAACGAGCTGTGACCTCGCGAGACTCCTCCCACACTGGGCAGGGTGAGGAGGGCCAGGAGGAGGGAGGGGAGGTGAGGGAGAAGGGAGGGGAGGTGTGGGAGGGCCAGGAGGAGGGAGGGGAGGTGTGGGAGAAGGGAGGGGAGGTGAGGGATACCCGCTTAGGGGGAGAGGGAGAGGGGGGAGAGATGGCCAGAGCCTCCATGTCACTCATCACCCCTCCCTGTCTGTGTAGAGAGCGCACACGCACGCAAACACACACACACACACACACACCCACACACACAGTAGGTCAGGCTGTTGATCACTACTGACTCACTAGTTAGCTCCTATCTTCTATCCAGGTATTTAACAGACAGCTCGGACGTGCAGCCTCATAGTAAACTAACCCCAGCAAGCTGTGTGATGTCAGATCCACGGACAGAGATAGTCCTGTATTCTCGTTAGGGTTGGCTACCCAGTTAGCCTAGCTATAACTACTAGCACTGGCTAGGTTACTAGCTACATAGCTAGTACAGATCACGTTGCATAGCTAGTACAGATCACGTTGCATAGCTAGTACAGATCACGTTGCATAGCTAGTACAGATCACGTTGCATAGCTAGTACAGATCACGTTGCATAGCTAGCCTAGACTAGTACGAACCTGGTCGCGGAGATGACGGGGGTGACAGCAGCTTGCAGAGCTAGCACTAGCTGGTTAGGGTTACTGAGCTAGCTACCCTCCCAAGGGTTAGGGTTAGGCACTAGCTGGTTAGGGTTAGCCCTCGGTTAGCTAACTGAGCTAGTTAGGGTTACTGGGGTTAGGCTAACTGAGCTAGCTACCCTCCCGAGTGAGTTTACCGGTTACAAGTTTCAAACAGCC
The DNA here is from genome assembly GCF_949987555.1 of Borostomias antarcticus. Lineage (NCBI taxonomy): Eukaryota > Metazoa > Chordata > Actinopteri > Stomiiformes > Stomiidae > Borostomias > Borostomias antarcticus. Next base: position 92,494 of record NW_028175885.1, read on the forward strand.
CCATAGCAACCCTCTCCATGGCGCGGGTGATTACGTCATCTAAAGAGGACACGAGGTCTGTTCGTTTAGGCTCACCGCTCAACCGGAGGGCTGTCCACATGCACACGGGTTAGGGTTAGGGTCAGGGTTAGGGTAAGGTGTAAGGTCACCACGAGCCCCAGAACAGCTTCAGTGCGTCTTGGCACAGATTCTCAAGTCTAAGGAACTACCAGAGGGACACACAGCGTTCTTCCAGACATCCCTCATTTGGTGTTTTGATGACGGTGGTAAAGATCACTGTCCATATGTGTCAGTCCAAAATCTCCTGTGGTGTTCAATTGGGTTGAGATCTGGTGACTGAAGGCCATATAGAATATGATTCCTATCATTTTCATGCTCATTAAACATTCAGTAACCCCTCATGCCCGGTGGAGGTCATCCTCTGTGGTGGAGAGGAAGATGAGGGACAAACTAAAGTCTATTAGTGGGCATACGGTGTGTGTGTGTGTGTGTGTGTGTGTGTGTGTGGATAAAGAAGTGGGTATATAGCCTACCTCTGTATACCCTCCACTACACTACTGATTCTGTCACACAGAAAGAGTTGCTCTTCTGTTTTTCCTCACAGAGCACACTAATGCATGACCATCAAATGTGTGCTTTCAACCACTGGGCTCTGAGTGTTCACCAGTAAGATTCACCAGCAGACATGGTTATGGGCAATGACACAATATAAATATACCAAAACCAATATATACCAAAGTAATACCTTTATTACTGTGTGGACATGGATACAATGACCACACACAAACACACCTCTATACACAGACACACTTTCACACACTCACTCTCTCACACACACACATACTGACACTCACACAGACATACTCACACAGAGACACACACTTGTTGGTCCCACAGTTCTGCTCTGGTTCGAGTAGATGGAAAACAAGCATCTCTACAGAAATCTCTGGTGTCCATAGCAACCATGGCATATCCATGTTTCCGTGTGTTGATGACAGAGACAGAGGGAGGGAGGGAGGGAGGGAGCACATCTGTCTGACGAGGGAGGGAGGGAAAGGGGGATGAGCTCTGTCAGTCTGGTGGGGGGTAGAGAGATGATGATGATGATGATGCTACTGATAGAAACTTCAGTCCTTTTCTTCCTCCCTCTGTCCGTGGTCTGTCAGTCTCTCCCTCCTCACAGAGTGATCTTAGTGTTGCGGAAGCTAGAATTATCCCTGAGGAGAGACACAGAGGAGAGACCAGTCACACAGGAGCAGTGAATTATCCCTGAGGAGAGACACAGAGGAGAGATCAGTCACACAGGAGCAGTGAATTATCCCTGAGGAGAGACACATCAGTCACACAGGAGCAGTGAATTATCCCTGAGGAGAGACACATCAGTCACACAGGAGCAGTGTTCATTGACAGACCATTCTGATGTAGTTTGTCAGTATTTTGACTGAAATACTATTTATTTTTGTCATATTTTGTCTTAGTTCTAGTATAATTTTAGTTGACTAAATAGCATTCTGATTTTAGTTGGCTAAATCTACAGTAGATATTGTAGAGGGTTAAATGGAATGTGTAATGCATTATTTAACCATTTCTCTAGAATCTCATATACTCCCAGAGGAAGATCTATTCAACTGATGAACAAAGCTACTGAATCACATTTCTATGCTCTCTCCTTGCTTGTGTTTGAGTTTTTTCAGCGTGAGCCACGACTTTCACGGAAATCTCAGCATTCTGATTGGATCTCATCCCAAATGGTCCTCTTTAACTGTGTGTGTGTCTCTTTAACTGTGTGTGTGTCTCTTACTTGAGGCTGTCGTTGTGTGTCTTGTACTCCATGATGGTGTTGGGGGGCAGGTTGAGGACCCTGCGGAGTGTGTCTCTGATCCTGGAGGTGGTCACCTGGTCACTGGCTGTCTTGTTCCAGATAGACAGGATGTCTTCCTGTATGCACACACACACCCACATGCATATACACACACATTATATATATATTAGTTATATATACACATACATATATAACATACTGTATATATATATTAGGGATGTGTGAGTGTGAGTGAGTGTGTGTGTGAGTGTGTGTGAGTGTGTGAGTGTGTGTGTGTGTGTGAGTGTGTGAGTGTGTGTGTGTGTGTGTGTGTGTGTGTGTGTGTGTGTGTGTGTGAGTGTGTGTGTGTGTGTGTGTGTGTGTGTGTGTGAGTGTGTGTACCTGGAAGCGTATAGACACCACCACACCACAGATCTCCTCCCCCACCATGAACTGCTCCCCCAGCATGGCCAGGATGATGTTCTCCCAGAAGCGCGACGCCAGACCCTTCCTCAGACGGATGATCCACTTCCCCCCACTCCTGTTAGCCTCATCCTGCAGCACACACACACACAAGAACACACGCACACACATAAGCACACGTACACACACACACACACACACACGCACGCACACGCACACACATAAGCACACATACACAAACGCACACACAAGCACATGCACGCACACACACACACACAGCACGCGCACGCACGCAAATACTAATTTGAATTGGTGTGTGTTCTCTCTCCCTACAGGGATGAGTCAGGGTCAAGGTCAGGGTCAGGGTCAGGGTCAGGGTCAGGGTCAGGGTCAGGGTCAAGGTCAGGGTCAGGGTCATACCTCCCACATGGGCTTGATGCCCTCCTTAAACAGGTGGAAGTCGCTGTGCCCAGTCAGGTCTCCTGGACGGACCAGGTGACTGTAGAACTTCCAGAACTGCTCCACCTGGACAACCAATCACAAGTCAGTAACAATGCTCAACAGCCAACTACCAGCAATACAAAGTGTGTGAGTACGTATGAGTGTGTGTGTGTGTGGGGGGTGTGTGTGTGTGTACTTACCGAGGCCACAGTGCCTATCTGTCTGATGTTCTGTTCATAGTTGGTGTTGGCCGGTCGGCTGGGAGTGCGGCGTGAATACCAGAAGGTGTAGTTATACTGGAGGGGATGTTCACCTGCTGCTGGACTCACCATCTGCGCGAGCGCGCAGACACACACACACACACACACACACACACACACACACACACACACACACACACACACACACACACACACACACACACACACACACACACACACACACACACACACACACACACACACTGTGTGTTTCAGTGAAGTGCTACAACGGAGGGTAGTCAGGGTTAGGGTAACCGTTCGGTGGAAGGGGAAACATGCACCTTGCGCCGGTTGTTGCTGACAACGGAACCGTCGATGTCGCTCCGCTCCTCCCGCGAGCACAGCTGCTCCTCATGCTCCTCGTTCTCCTCGTCTTTCAGGCTAAGAGGGAGACAACATTTCCATTCAGAACAGGTTGATAACACCGATTGTTTTGCTACGTTATCAAGCTAACTGTCTGGTTGAGCTGAGCTAGCGACCTCATACCGCTGTGTAACCGCGGCTAACGTTAACCAAGTTAGCTCACTAGAAACTTCAGCAACCGATCATTAACCAGCTCGTCTGGAATCAGACCTTCTAACCCTAACCCTTCTAACCCTAACCCTAACCCTAACCCTTCTAACCCCTAACCCTAACCCTCTACCACAGGAGGGCGAAGTGTGGGCGGCTTATAACTTCAGAATATAGCTAGACTAACGTTACTATAGCACCAGCCTGGTAGCAAGCTGGTTAGCTACTGTAGCATTGGCTAAGTAGCTTATTGTTATAGTTATTAACTATAGCACTAGCTAAGTAGCTAATTGTTATAGTTATTATATTAGTATATATATTATATTAGTATTATTATACTATAGCACTAGCCAGGCAGCTAACTGTTATGGTTTGTAGCTGGTGCTCGTCCTGTTATGGTGTGTAGCTGGTGCTAGTCCTGGTATGGTTTGTAGCTGGTGCTAGTCCTGGTATGGTTTGTAGCTGGTGCTAGTCCTGTTATGGTTTGTAGCTGGTGCTAGTCCTGGTATGGTTTGTAGCTGGTGCTAGTCCTGGTATGGTTTGTAGCTGGTGCTAGTCCTGTTATGGTTTGTAGCTGGTGCTAGTCCTGGTATGGTTTGTAGCTGGTGCTAGTCCTGTTATGGTTTGTAGCTGGTGCTAGTCCTGGTATGGTTTGTAGCTGGTGCTAGTCCTGTTATGGTTTGTAGCTGGTGCTAGTCCTGGTATGGTTTGTAGCTGGTGCTAGTCCTGTTATGGTTTGTAGCTGGTGCTAGTCCTGGTATGGTTTGTAGCTGGTGCTAGTCCTGTTATGGTTTGTAGCTGGTGCTAGTCCTGTTATGGTTTGTAGCTGGTGCTAGTCCTGGTATGGTTTGTAGCTGGTGCTAGTCCTGGTATGGTTTGTAGCTGGTGCTAGTCCTGTTATGGTTTGTAGCTGGTGCTAGTCCTGGTATGGTTTGTAGCTGGTGCTAGTCCTGTTATGGTTTGTAGCTGGTGCTAGTCCTGTTATGGTTGGTAGCTGGTGCTAGTCCTGTTATGGTTTGTAGCTGGTGCTAGTCCTGTTATGCATAGTTACATTAGCGAGCTTGTTCAAATTATTGTCAACATAGCAGAACGGGACTATGGCTGCTACCGGGTACGTTAGCCTGGTCCTAGGGTTAGGGTTAGTTAGCCTGGTCCTAGGGTTAGGGTTAGTTAGTCCTAGGGTTAGGGTTAGTTAGTCCTAGCTAGACTAACAGTGCTATACCGGGTATGTTAGTCTGGTCCTAGGGTTAGGGTTAGTTAGTCCTAGGGTTAGGGTTAGTTAGCCTGGTCCTAGGGTTAGGGTTAGTTAGCCTGGTCCTAGGGTTAGGGTTAGTTAGTCCTAGGGTTAGGGTTAGTTAGTCCTAGCTAGACCAACAGTGCTATACCGGGTAAGTTAGCCTGGTCCTAGGGTTAGGGTTAGTTAGCCTGGTCCTAGGGTTAGGGTTAGTTAGTCCTAGGGTTAGTTAGTCCTAGTCAGGCTAACAGTGCTATACAGGGTAACGTTAGCCTGGTCCTAGGGTTAGGGTTAGTTAGCCTGGTCCTAGGGTTAGGGTTAGTTAGCCTGGTCCTGGG
>NW_028175885.1:112500-120000 GCF_949987555.1 Borostomias antarcticus
CTCACCGAACTGCAAACCCACCTCCCCCCGGCTACGCCTCGATATCCTGTCCATGAAAATCACAAACAGGATTGGTGACAAAGCGCAGCCCTGGCGGAGGCCAACACCCACCGGAAAGGAAGACGACTTACTGCCGAGGACCCGGACACAGCTCTCGCTCTGGGTGTACAGGGACTGGATGGCCCTAAGTAGGGACCCCCTCACCCCATACTCCCGCATAACCCTCCACAAGACCTCTCGAGGGACCCGGTCGTAAGCCTTCTCCAAGTCCACAAAACACATGTAGACAGGTTGGGCAAACTCCCAAGCCCCCTCCAAGATCCTTGCGAGAGTGAAGAGCTGGTCGGTAGTTCCACGACCAGGACGAAATCCGCATTGTTCCTCTTCGATCTGAGGTTCGACTATCGGCCGGACCCTCCTTTCCAGCACCTTGGAGTAAACTTTCCCTGGGAGGCTGAGTAATGTGATGCCTCTATAATTCGCACACACCCTCTGGTCCCCTTTTTTGAATATGGGGACCACCACCCCAGTCTGCCACTCCTTCGGCACTGACCCAGACTTCCACGCAATGTTACAGAGGCGTGTCAACCAAGACAGCCCCTCAACACCCAGCGCCTTCAGCATTTCTGGACGGATCTCATCCGTCCCTGGGGCTCTGCCACTGTGGAGTTGTTTGACTACCTCAGTGACCTCCTCCAAGGACATTGACGACCCCCCATCATCTTCCGGCTCTGCCTCGTTCGTAGAGGGTGGATTAGTCGGGTTCAGGAGTTCCTCAAAGTGCTCCTTCCAACACTCAACAACCTCCTCAGTTGAGGTCAGCAGTGTCCCCTCCTTGCTGTATACAGCTTGGATGGTCCCCCGCTTTCCCTTCCTGAGGTGTCTGATGGTCTTCCAGAAACACTTTGGTGCCGACCGAAAGTCCTTCTCCATGGTTTCTCCAAGCTTTGACAGTATTACAGTTTATCTTCCAGCTTTTGTAGCAATGTATGTCAGTTCTTAGCTTCTTTAGGCAATGCAGTTCAGCTTCCAATTCTGACAGTTTCACATTTCAGCTTCCAGGCTTTCTGGGGTGAACCCTAACCCTTTCTGCAGGAAACGCAATTTTCTAGTTAGCACTTCTGTCTTATTTGTGTCTCATACTGTCCAACATCTCAGTGGACAATGTTGCTACGGAGTTCATATGTGCAAAATAGCACAGTGCGTTATCTTATCTTATTACCTTATCAACTGGTATTGTTAACGGGTGAGGGTTAGGGTTAGGGTTATGGCTGACTTGGCTAGAGCTACAAAGATGAGGCGAAAGTTGGTTTTCCCGTTTTGTTTCTGGAACGCATTCAACTGGGATATGATGTCGTCCCGGGTGCCAAATCTGGAGCGCTGACACCAAAGGAAGGCAGCGTAACCGACCTCTAACCCTAACCCTAACCCAGCTGCTCTGACCCTGGCTGCTCCTCTGACCCTAGCTGCTCCTCTGACCCTGGCTGCTCCTCTGATCCTAGCTGCTCCTCTGACCCTAGCTGCTCCTCTGACCCTAGCTGCTCCTCTGACCCTAGCTGCTCCTCTGACCCTAGCTGCTCCTCTGACCCTAGCTGCTCCTCTGACCCTGGCTGCTCCTCTGACCCTAGCTGCTCCTCTGACCCTAGCTGCTCCTCTGACCCTAGCTGCTCCTCTGACCCTGGCTGCTCCTCTGACCCTAGCTGCTCCTCTGACCCTGGCTGCTCCTCTGACCCTAGCTGCTCCTCTGACCCTAGCTGCTCCTCTGACCCTAGCTGCTCCTCTGACCCTAGCTGCTCCTCTGACCCTGGCTGCTCCTCTGACCCTGGCTGCTCCTCTGACCCTGGCTGCTCCTCTGACCCTAGCTGCTCCTCTGACCCTGGCTGCTCCTCTGACCCTAGCTGCTCCTCTGACCCTAGCTGACCCTGGCTGCTCCTCTTACTCTAGCTGCTCCTCTGACTAGCTGCTCCTCTGACCCTAGCTGCTCCTCTGACCCTAGCTGCTCCTCTGACCCTAGCTGCTCCTCTGACCCTAGCTGCTCCTCTGACCCTAGCTGACCCTGGCTGCTCCTCTTACTCTAGCTGCTCCTCTGACTAGCTGCTCCTCTGACCCTGGCTGCTCCTCTGACCCTAGCTGCTCCTCTGACCCTAGCTGCTCCTCTGACCCTAGCTGCTCCTCTGACCCTAGCTGCTCCTCTTACTCTAGCTGCTCCTCTGACCCTAGCTGCTCCTCTGACCCTAGCTGCTCCTCTGACCCTGGCTGCTCCTCTGACCCTAGCTGCTCCTCTGACCCTAGCTGCTCCTCTGACCCTAGCTGCTCCTCTGACCCTGGCTGACCTCTCTGACCTGGTCTCCAGGAACGTCACTGAGCTCCAGAAGAGCCACATAGAGCCTTAAGGACGACGACACAGACAGACCTGTTCCAACAAGCCACTGGATCTAACCCAACCCCAACTATCAGAAGAGAACCCTGTTCTCAGAGTTCACCACTCACACACACACACACACACACACACACACACACACACACACACACAGTTGTTAGAGTGTAGTGGGTTGTTACCTGTCATCACCGGCCAGGTGGAAGCTCTCCCCGGAGGCCAGCATGGACTGAGCCAGGCTGAAGGCTGAGGGAGTCTGGACAGGAGTCTGGAACATACCATCTCCTGACTGGGGGGCGCCAGGAGAGGTGGGCTGGGAATGAGACACTCTCAACAGAGACTACAGACAGAGAGAGGGAGAGGGGAGGGAGGGAGGGAGAGGAAGAGAGAGAGGGAGGGAAGGAGGGAGGGAAAGAGGGTGTGAGGGATTAAGAGGTGGAGATGGTTGGTTGGTAGGGTACTTTATTGATCCCTGGCATGACGGTGGTCTAAGACAATAAAACTGAGGCGTGTTTACAATAAAACCAGGGTTGACGTCTGACCTATGACTGCACTGCCAACTCCATCTAACCCTAACCCTAACCCTAAACCCTAACCCTAACCCTAACCCTAACCCTGAACCCTGACCCTAACCCATCTCCAACTGCATCACCAAGTAACCCTCTGCTAGACTGACCTGAACCCTAACCCTGCTAGACTGACCTGAACCCTAACCCTGCTAGACTGACCTGAACCCTAACCCTGCTAGACTGACCTGAACACTAACCCTGCTAGACTGACCTGAACCCTAACCCTGCTAGACTGACCTGAACCCTAACCCTGCTAGACTGACCTGAACCCTAACCCTGCTAGACTGACCTGAACCCTAACCCTGCTAGACTGACCTGAACACTAACCCTGCTAGATCGATAGATAGATGCACTATATACATCCATATGTACAGCATGTGCACAGTTTAGAATAGAATAAAAAATATATGTACATACATACATCCAGTCTGTAAATATATGTTTTGTTCCCTCTATGTTGAATGATAATAAAGCTTGACTTGACTAATTAGTGTCCCTAGTGTGTGTGTCTGTGTGTGTGAGTGTGTGCGTGTGTGTGAGTGTGTGAGTAGGTGTGTGTGAGTGTATGTGTGAGTGTGTGTGTGTGTGTGTGTGTGTGTGTGTGAGCATCTCACCCTCCCAGCTGCGTCCACATCGAGGCGTAGTGGGGGGGGGGTGTTGCGGGGGCGGGGGCTGGGGGGCGGGGCGTGGTCGAGCAGGCGGACGTTGAGCCGGGCCTGGTGGGTGGGCGACGGCGGGCCGCTGTGGAGGAGGAGGGGCTTCACGCCTGAAAACCCGCCCCCCTCCCCAGCCATTGGCTGGGCCAGCAGGTGGGTGGTTCCCTGAGAGTGCACGAGGTGTCCCGCCCTCAGAGCGCGCACGTGAGAGCGCGCCGCTCCCCTGACCTCCCCTTCTGACCCGCCGAGACCAACCGTCTCCAGGGACTCCAGCGAGTGGGCGTGTCTCATGCTGTCCATCACGCGCCGTAGTCCCACCCCTTCCTCCCACTCCAGGAAGTCAGTGCAGGTCCATCGCCCCCGGTGATACGGCTCACCCCGGCCCTGGCCCAATCGCACCACTCGGAACCTGGAGCCATGAGGAGAGCCCGCCCCCTGCGGTGAGGCATCCTGGGAGTTGTATTTCCGGAGGGAGCGCGGCGTGGTCGGCTGGGATGAGCTGCCCTGCTGGGGGTGGGAGTCGGTGGCAGCTGATTGGCTGACTGGCTGGGTGGTGGGAGGGGCCTCACCAGAGTTCTGACTGTAGTCTAAAGTTACACTGGTGATCTGAAAACCACTGCGCTTCTTCCCACCGCTCATCGTCTCACACACACACACACACACACACACACACTCAATGAGACAGAAGAAGGGAGCCAGATAGTAACATGGTCCAGATTCAGAACCTCAGGTTAATAGCCTCTCCTTTCTCTCTCTCTCCCTCTTCTCTCTCCTCTTTTCTCTCTCTCCCTCCTTCTCTCTCTGGCTGCGTCTCTCTCTCCCTCCTCTCTCTGTCTGCAGTAGGCAGCCTTTACAGAGGGTTAGAGGGAGTGGCTGAGTTGCTCAACCTTGTCTGAGTGCAATACTGGTTCTGCAGCCTCTCCTCTGACTACTGCTCAATAATGAGGTTAACAGCACCCTGCCAACTACTACACAACTACAATAATGAGGTTAACACAGCACCCTGCCAACTACTACAGAACTACAATAATGAGGTTAACACAGCACCCTGCCAACTACTACACAACTACTAAAATAATGAGGTTAACAGCACCCTGCCAACTACTACACAACTACTACAATAATGAGGTTAACAGCACCCTGCCAACTACTACACAACTACTACAATAATGAGGTTAACACAGCACCCTGCCAACTACTACACAACTACTACAATAATGAGGTTAACAGCACCCTGCCAACTACTACACAACTACTACACAACTACTACATGTACTAGCTGGGCTAGGGTTGTTTAATCTGTCTATTAGCTGGGCTAGGGTTGTTTAATCTGTCTATTAGCTGGGCTAGGGTTGTTTAATTTGTCTATTAGCTGGGCTAGGGTTGTTTAATCTGTCTATTAGCTGGGCTAGGGTTGTTTAATCGGTCTATTAGCTGGGCTAGGGTTGTTTAATCTGACTATTAGCTGGGCTAGGGTTGTTTAATCTGACTATTAGCTGGGCTAGGGTTGTTGCACTGTAACTGTTAATCTAACTGCCACTGTTGTTGCTGCTATCACCTCTACTAGTTTGACCTCACATACACACACACACACACACACACACACACAGGACGGATGTGGTGATATTGCACACTGTCACTGGTCTCAGCCTTTATCACACACACACACACACACAGTGTGATCACAGGTTGAGCCCCAGGGTTCAGTGTGTCAGGCCAGGCCAGGCCTGCAGGCCAGGCTGGCTGGGGTGTGGGGAGGGTTGGGTGGGGTTTTGGGTTATAGGCTCAGCTTCAGCGCAGGGATTCAGTCTGAGTGTGAGGCGGCTGGCTGGGATGTTAGAGGGTCTAGCTACCGTGTGCTCTGCTTGACGTCATGGCGGACGAGGCTGTTTTGGGCTTGTAATTAATTTATTCGATTACGTCATTCATACGCACAATGAAGTCTCTATGCGCTCGAGCCCACAGCAGGGCCATTCCGCTCCAAGCTGCACAACTTTGAAACTCCTCAAGTTACATCCCAGCCAAATCAGACATCCCGGGTTTAATGGCACACTGAGACACAACGTCTCTGCTCACCTACCGGGCACAACGTCTCTGCTCACCTACCGGGCCGTTTCCAACTCTGAACAGCTCGAGCCATCAGTCTCACGCCCCGTTAGACGCGCACGGTCACACGCGCACGGTCACACACGCGCAGAGCGACCGCTGCTCCTACCGTTCACGCACGCGCTCCCGGGAGATGCAACACCGGTGAAGGCAGGAGGGCGGACCGCACAACTTTATCCACTTTGGTCGAGAAGAATCATCCAGCAGATCAGCCAGGCGTGTGAACATCTCTCTGCTCCGTCCGTGTGTAACCCTAACCCTGCTACAGTCACTCTTCATCTACATGTTTATTCCTCTTTAACACACTGGTGACAACTTCTCCCAAACAGGAAGTCCCGCCCCCGCGTGTCTCTGGTTGTTTACTGCACTCTGCTGGTGCTATAGAGTCACCACAGCTCAGTTCAGTTCACTACTTATACTACTACTACTAGTCTACTACTACTACTATTACTATTACTATTACTACTACTATTACTACTACTACTACTACTACTACTACTATCCTTCCTCTTGTCATGTCAGTATTGTTTGTACTGCGGAACTGATCATAAATGTGTACTTTTTAACTTGTCCTTCAATATTGACTTTGTACCAGAAAAGGAAGTGAAAAGCTCTCATCTGAGATTCTCCGCTGCTTTTGACCGCTGTGCAGTCGGTCAGTCCTCTCACGATGACCTCTAACCCTAACCCTAACCCTCTCACGATGACCTCTAACCCTAACCCTCTCACGATGACGCAGATGGTTTGGTCCAATCCTTTAACTCTCTCCCTGCTCCGTCATTTTAGCCATGTCTAAGATAGCGCCTGATGTCTGTGTTCATAATCATAAGCCATGTCTAAGATAGCGCCTGATTCATGTCTAAGATAGCGCCTGATGTCTGTGTTCACAGCAGCATGTTGGTTGTCAGGGTTGTTGACTGATTCATAACTTGGAACCTCTCCTGCCGTTGTCTCTCAATGCTCCCTTTGTTGGTTCAGAAATGTCCTGTTAGTTTATGAATCCATATTCATATATTAAAATGTCAAACTTTTCTCATGGGGTCTCATGTGGTGCTTTTGACCTCATTCCATGGGTTAACACAGGATATGGCTTATATACACTGTCAAATAAAACAACAGAACTCTGTCTAACTGTATACTACAGAACACACTACACTACACTCTCAAAAACATAGTATGATGTTTATTTATCATTTATGAGGCACAGATTCCCTCCATCAGTTCAGACAAAGAGAACGGCTGACAGACAAAGAGACAGACAGATGAGAGAGAGAGAGACCGATAGAGACAGACAGATAGAGAGACAGATGGATAGAGACAGACAGACAGAGAGACAGATGGATAGACAGACAGATACAGAGAGACAGACAGATGGAGACAGACAGATACAGAGAGAAAGACAGAGACATATAGATAGACAGAGACAGACAGAGAGACAGACAGAGACAGATAGATAGACAGAGAGACAGAGAGACAGACAGAGACAGATAGAAAGAGACAAGACAGACAGGCAGATGGAGACAGACAGAGAGACAAACAGACAAATACAGACAGACAGACAGACAGACTTCTTGTCAGTTCACCAGTTCATACATTCATTCTCTATTGTTGAGGCAGGACAGGTCAGGGGTCAGGGGTCAGGGTTAGCAGGGGTCTTACGGACCCTGCCCCACCCACAGCTTTGTGACATCAGTTCCTCAATGATACACTGATAACCAGCGTGTGTGTGTGTGTGTGTGTGTGTGTCTAGATAAAGAGCAGGTGTTTGTGTGCGGGGATGCCGTAGGCAGCT
>NW_028175885.1:137500-140000 GCF_949987555.1 Borostomias antarcticus
TGTCGGAACCGATTATCTGCCCAAATGATCCTGTAGTGTGTGAGGTGTTTACTCACTAAATGATCCTGTAGTGTGTGAGGTGTTTACTCACTAAATGATCCTGTAGTGTGTGAGGTGTTAAATGATCCTGTAGTGTGTGAGGTGTTAAATGATCCTGTAGTGTGTGAGGTGTTAAATGGTTCCTGTAGTGTGAGAGGTGTTTACTCACTAAATGATCCTGTAGTGTGAGAGGTGTTTACTCACTAAATGATCCTGTAGTGTGTGAGGTGTTTACTCACTAAATGATCCTGTAGTGTGTGAGGTGTTTACTCACTAAATGATCCTGTAGTGTGTAGTGTGTAGTGTAGTGTGAGGTGTTTACTGACCTCATCTTAACGTTCCCGACTGATCCGAGTCTCTCTGATTTTGAATCGTAAATATCAAACATGTTCGATATTCATCCTTGGGACAGCGATGGAATACTGAGCAGAAACCCACAATAGACCAAAAGACAATGAGATCACATTTCCCTGGTATGAACCGCCACTCTGAAAGCGTGTAGTGTGCGGTCCTGCGTCTTGACTGAATCATGTAGTGTGCGGTCCTGCGTCTTGACTGAATCGTGTAGTGTGCGGTCCTGCGTCTTGACTGAATCGTGTAGTGTGCGGTCCTGCGTCTTGACTGAATCGTGGAGTGTGCGGTCCTGCGTCTTGACTGAATCGTGTAGTGTGCGGTCCTGCGTCTTGACTGAATCATGTAGTGTGCGGTCCTGCGTCTTGACTGAATCGTGGAGTGTGCGGTCCTGCGTCTTGACTGAATCGTGTAGTGTGCGGTCCTGCGTCTTGACTGAATCGTGTAGTGTGCGGTCCTGCGTCTTGACTGAATCATGGAGTGTGCGGTCCTGCGTCTTGACTGAATCGTGGAGTGTGCGGTCCTGCGTCTTGACTGAATCGTGTAGTGTGCGGTCCTGCGTCTTGACTGAATCGTGGAGTGTGCGGTCCTGCGTCTTGACTGAATCGTGTAGTGTGCGGTCCTGCGTCTTGACTGAATCGTGGAGTGTGCGGTCCTGCGTCTTGACTGAATCGTGTAGTGTGCGGTCCTGCGTCTTGACTGAATCGTGTAGTGTGCGGTCCTGCGTCTTGACTGAATCGTGTAGTGTGCGGTCCTGCGTCTTGACTGAATCGTGTAGTGTGCGGTCCTGCGTCTTGACTGAATCGTGTAGTGTGCAGTCCTGCGTCTTGACTGAATCGTGTAGTGTGCGGTCCTGCGTCTTGACTGAATCGTGTAGTGTGCGGTCCTGCGTCTTGACTGAATCGTGGAGTGTGCGGTCCTGCGTCTTGACTGAATCGTGTAGTGTGCGGTCCTGCGTCTTGACTGAATCATGGAGTGTGCGGTCCTGCGTCTTGACTGAATCGTATAGTGTGCGGTCCTGCGTCTTGACTGAATCGTGTAGTGTGCGGTCCTGCGTCTTGACTGAATCGTGGAGTGTGCGGTCCTGCGTCTTGACTGAATCGTGTAGTGTGCGGTCCCGCGTCTTGACTGAATCATGTAGTGTGCGGTCCTGCGTCTTGACTGAATCGTGGAGTGTGCGGTCCTGCGTCTTGACTGAATCGTGTAGTGTGCGGTCCTGCGTCTTGACTGAATCGTGTAGTGTGCGGTCCTGCGTCTTGACTGAATCGTGGAGTGTGCGGTCCTGCGTCTTGACTGAATCGTGTAGTGTGCGGTCCTGCGTCTTGACTGAATCGTGGAGTGTGCGGTCCTGCGTCTTGACTGAATCGTGTAGTTTGCGCTCCTGCGTCTTGACTGAATCGTGGAGTGTGCGGTCCTGCGTCTTGACTGAATCGTGTAGTGTGCGGTCCTGCGTCTTGACTGAATCGTGGAGTGTGCGGTCCTGCGTCTTGACTGAATCGTGTAGTGTGCGGTCCTGCGTCTTGACTGAATCGTGTAGTGTGCGGTCCTGCGTCTTGACTGAATCATGGAGTGTGCGGTCCTGCGTCTTGACTGAATCGTGGAGTGTGCGGTCCTGCGTCTTGACTGAATCGTGTAGTGTGCGGTCCTGCGTCTTGACTGAATCGTGTAGTGTGCGGTCCTGCGTCTTGACTGAATCATGGAGTGTGCGGTCCTGCGTCTTGACTGAATCGTGGAGTGTGCGGTCCTGCGTCTTGACTGAATCGTGGAGTGTGCGGTACTGCGTCTTGACTGAATCATGGAGTGTGCGGTCCTGCATCTTGACTGAATCGTGTAGTGTGCGGTCCTGCGTCTTGACTGAATCGTGGAGTGTGCGGTCCTGCGTCTTGACTGAATCGTGGAGTGTGCGGTCCTGCGTCTTGACTGAATCGTGTAGTGTGCGGTCCTGCATCTTGACTGAATCGTGTAGTGTGCGGTCCTGCGTCTTGACTGAATCGTGGAGTGTGCGGTCCTGCGTCTTGACTGAATCGTGTAGTGTGCGGTCCTGCGTCTTGACTGAATCGTGGAGTGAGCGGTCCTGCGTCTTGACTGAATCGTGTAGTGTGAGGTCCTG
>NW_028175885.1:142500-152500 GCF_949987555.1 Borostomias antarcticus
GATTGATTGATTGATTGAGTGAGTGAGTGAGTGCTAACTGTGTGTGTTCTGCAGAAGGAGGATTCTGATGAGATCAGAGAGATGGCGTACTTCCCTCCCAACAGAACCTTCAACCTCATGTACTTCCCCTACTACGGCAAGAGGGCTCAGGTAACACAGAGAGAGACACACCCCTAAACATACTCACACATAGTCTTACACCTATCTCTACACCCTCAATCATACATTCTGTGTGTGTGTGTGTGTGTGTGTTTGTGTGTGTGTGTGTGTGTATGTGTGTGTGTGTGTGTTTGTGTGCATGTATGTGTGGGTGTGTGTGTATGTGTGTGTGTGTGTGTGTGTGTGTGTGTGTGTGCAGGTGAACTACACTCAGCCGCTGGTAGCGGTGAAGTTCCTGAACGTGTCCCTGGAGAGAGACGTGGACGTGGAGTGTCGTATCCAGTCCAACGCGCTGCTGACCGTGGGGACAGAGAGAGACAAGTTCGCTGGACGCGTCTCCTTCAAACTGAGGATCAGCTCCACCAACTAGAACCACCTGCTCTCTCTCTCCCACACACACACACACGAATGCACAATCACCCGCACACACACACAAATGCACAATCAGACCCACTCCTTCCCACACACAGCGTCACTGCCAGGAGAAGGACCCCCGTCCCTAGAGGCTGGACAGGAGGAGAAGGAGGAGGAGGAGGAGGAGGAGGAAGAGGATGAATGGAGAGTTCTTCATATTTTTTTAACACTGTGTATCTGTACCCCCCTCTGTCTGTGTGCTCTTCTCTAAACTCTTAATCTGTAAATTTAATCCCAATGTCCCCTCCCCCTTTCTCCCTCTCTCTCCCCCTCTCTCTCCCCCTCTCCCTCCCCATCTCCCTCCCCATCTCTCTCCCCATCTCTCTCCCTATCTCTCTACCTATCTCTCTCCCTCTCTCTCCCCATCTCTCTCCCCATCTCTCTCCCCATCTCTCTCCCCATCTCTCTCCCTATCTCTCTCCCTATCTCTCTCCCCATCTCTCTCCCTATCTCTCTCCCCATCTCTCTCCCTATCTCTCTCCCCATCTCTCCCCATCTCTCTCCCTATCTCTCTCCCCATCTCCCTCCCCATCTCTCCCTATCTCTCTCCCTATCTCTCTCCCCATCTCTCTCCCTATCTCTCTCCCCATCTCTCTCCCTATCTCTCTCCCTCTCTCTCCCTCTCTCTCCCCATCTCTCTCCCCATCTCTCTCCCCATCTCTCTCCCCATCTCTCTCCCTATCTCTCTCCCCATCTCTCTCCCTATCTCTCTCCCTATCTCTCTCCCCATCTCTCTCCCCATCTCTCTCCCCATCTCTCTCCCCATCTCTCTCCCCATCTCTCTCCCCATCTCTCTCCCTATCTCTCTCCCCATCTCTCTCCCTATCTCTCTCCCTCTCTCTCCCTCTCTCTCCCCATCTCTCTCCCCATCTCTCTCCCTATCTCTCTCCCTATCTCTCTCCCCATCTCTCTCCCCATCTCTCTCCCCATCTCTCTCCCTATCTCTCTCCCCATCTCTCTCCCCATCTCTCTCCCCATCTCTCTCCCTATCTCTCTCCCTATCTCTCTCCCCATCTCTCTCCCCATCTCTCTCCCTATCTCTCTCCCAATCTCTCTCCCTATCTCTCTCCCTATCTCTCTCCCTATCTCTCTCCCTATCTCTCTCCCCATCTCTCTCCCCATCTCTCTCCCTATCTCTCTCCCCATCTCTCTCCCTATCTCTCTCCTCTTTAGTTTACCCATTTTTCCATCTCTTAAATGTTCAGTTCATATGTATGTTGTGTTTTTACCTGTATTATTGTTATTTGTATGTATTTATTTATTGAATTCTTACCTAATTTAATGTGTACTTGGGAATTATTGTGAGAATGATTGAATTATATAGTTCAACAGCCTTGTAGCGTTGAACTTGTAGCAGACACACACACACACACAGACACACACAGACACACACAGACACACACACACAGACACACACACACAGACACACACACACACACACACACACACACACACACACACACACACACTGAGGATTCCAGCTGCAGGCTGTTAAGTTAGCTTTAGGCTTCTTCAGACAGTTCTCATGTGACTGGTTTAACACAGATAAACTCTCAGAACACGCAGATGTGACCCAGTGAAACGTGGAGCAGCTGCTGAAAGTCTCTCCTCAAAGGAGCGCCGACCGTCCCTCCCTGCGAGCAGGAGACCTGGCTTCAACCCCACCCTGGTGTGCTGACCCAGACCTGCTACACCCCTGACCCTGACGGGCTACACCCCTGCCCCAGACGAGCTACACCCCTGACCCAGACGAGCTACACCCCTGACCCTGACGGGCTACACCCCTGCCCCAGACGGGATACACCCCTGACCCAGACGGGCTACACCCCTGACCCAGACGAGCTACACCCCTGACCCAGACGGGCTACACCCCTGACCCAGACGGGCTACACCCCTGACCCAGACGGGCTACACCCCTGACCCAGACGGGCTACACCCCTGACCCAGACACTACACCCCTGACCCAGACACTACACCCCTGACCCAGACGAGCTACACCCCTGACCCAGACGGGCTACACCCCTACACCCCTGACCCAGACGGGCTACACCCCTGAGCCAGACGGGCTACACCCCTGGGCATTCTGACACAGACAGGCTACACAGACATGCATAACATATAAACTTTTTACATAAATACATGCACATTACACTAATAACACAGAGGTTCATAACTATAACATAAAGCAGATCATGTGGTGGCATCAGTCTGGGCTCAGAGAACCCCTGCCCTGCCCTCTGCTACTGGCCAGTGGTACAGCAGAGGTGTGTGTGTGTCTGTATAGCTGAGGGTTTGGGTTGGGGTTGTGGGTGTTGTCTGCAGCCTCCAGACTGACCAGCAGAGGGCATCAGCGAGCTGACTACTACTGCTACTATCCTCATCATCATCCACACTGATTGTGTTAGTTGATGAGTTTAGGACAGACTAGGGTTAGTTAGTTGCTTGGTTTGGGTTATGATTAGGGTTAAGGTTAGTTGGTTGTTTGGCTAGTTATTTAATTACATAGTTGTTATTATTTGTTATTTATTAGTTGTGTTGTTTTCATCAGTACAGGGTTTTAGACCACAACCATAGTAATCACAGCAACCCCTTCTCACACACACACACACACACACACACACACACATACACACACACACATACACACACACACACACACACACACATACACACACAACCTGCCACTTACACTGTTGTGCCACACCTGAGCCTGTTGTCCTACTTTTGGACACACCTCTTCCCTTTAAAACTCTTGACCAATCCCATCCCTTTAAAGAGTGATGTCCAATCAGGGCGTCTGTCTGTGTGTCTTTGTTAGGATGTCCGTGCGTCTGTCAGATCTCTGTACTGCCTGCAACCTTGTCACCATGGAGATATACCCCGAAACCTCCTCTCCATGGAAACATACCAGTGAGAAATAAAATGATTTTGTGTTTAAAGAGTCTGAGACTCCATGGATACAGAGTCTGTGTTTGGTTGAAAGAAAGATGAGAGCGTGCTTGTGTGTGTATATGCATGCGTGTTTATGTGCGCATGCACATGTCTGCATGTTTGTGTGTGTCACGTGTGTGCATGTGTGTCTGTGTCACTTGTTACCAAGCTACTGTAGCCAGAGGAGTGCATGTTTGCAGTCAAGAAAAGGAGAGACAGAGACAGTGGGATGGAGGGAGAGAGAGAGAGAGGGTAAATGGACTACACTTATATAGCTCTTTTATCCAAAGCGCTTTACAATGGCCTCTCATTCACCCACCATCAATGGCGGCAGCTGCCAGGGAAGGTGCTAGCCTGTTCATGGGAGCAATTTGGGGTTGAGCATCTTGCCCAAGGACACTTCAACATGTGGACCGGAGGAGCTGGGATTTGAACCGTTGACCTGCCGATCACTGGACGACCCACTCTACCACTGAGCCACAGCAGAGAGAGAGAGAGAGAGAGAGAGAGAGAGAGACCCACTCTACCACTGAGCCACAGCAGAGAGAGAGAGAGAGAGAGAGAGAGAGAGAGAGAGAGAGAGAGAGACCCACTCTACCACTGAGCCACAGCAGAGAGAGAGAGAGAGAGAGAGAGAGAGAGAGAGAGAGACCCACTCTACCACTGAGCCACAGCAGAGAGAGAGAGAGAGAGAGAGAGAGAGATAGCAGATGAACAAATATAATATAGCAGATGAACAAATATAATATTTGTGTATCCAGTATAACCTTGACCTATGTCCGTGTGTGTGAGAGAGATTATGTAAGTGTGTGTGTGAGTGTGTAAGGTGTGTGTGAGTGTGTGTGTGAGTATGTAAGGTGTGTGTGTGAGTGTGTAAGGTGTGTGTGTGTGTGTGATTATATAAGCTGACTGAGCCTCTGAGCCCTTATATAAGAATAAATGAATAATACAGCTGTGAGGGAGGGAGGGGATGAGAGAGAGGGAGGATGGGAGAGAGAGAGGGAGGGAGGGAGAGAGAGACAGGGAGGGAGAGGGAAGGGAAGAGGGACAGAGAGAGGAAGGGAGGGAGAGAGACAGGGAGGGAGAGGGAGGGAGGGAGAGAGGGTTAGGAGATTATGATTTATTCATATTCAGAGCAATCTCATTCAGTAGTTACTATACACTCACACAGACACCACACACACACACACACACACACTACACACCACACACACACACACACACACACACACACACACACTACACACCACACACACACACACACACACACACACACACACACACGCCACAGACCAGTATGGTACCTTACCTGTGTGTGTGTGTGTGTGTGTGTGTGTGTGTGTGTGTGTGTGTGTGTGTGTGTGTGTGTGTGTGTGTGTGGTGTGTAGTGTTTTACCAAGCCCACAGGAGCAGCTGAGGCTGGTAATCATTTTGGACATAGTGGCCAAGCTCAGTATTGCAAGTCACATGATGCATTTGGGATCAAACATACTTTGTCCCATAGGATTAGGGTTAGGGTTAGGGGGTTAGGGGGTTAGGGGGTTAGGGTTAGGGGGTTAGGGTTAGGGGATTAGGGTAAGGGTTAGGGTTAGGGTTAGGGTTACACACATGGGGAACGGAACGGCTGGGGAGGGAAACGGGTATCACTCAAAGTCAAAACTATCTTTATCAAGTTTTAAATCATTGGGTTCATTTTTTAGACTGTAGATGTTCTATGAGACTGTGGATGTTCTATGAGACTGTGGATGTTCTATGAGACTGTATATGTTCTGGGAGACTGTATATGTTCTAGGAGACTGTAGATGTTCTATGAGACTGTATATGTTCTGGGAGACTGTATATGTTCTAGGAGACTGTAGATGTTCTATGAGACTGTATATGTTCTATGAGACTGTAGATGTTCTATGAGACTGTGGATGTTCTATGAGACTGTATATGTTCTGGGAGACTGTATATGTTCTAGGAGACTGTAGATGTTCTGGGAGACTGTAGATGTTCTATGAGACTGTAGATGTTCTATGAGACTATATATGTTCTAGCAGACTGTAGAGTTCTAGCAGACTGTAGATGTTCTAGGAGACTGTATATGTTCTATGAGACTGTGGATGTTCTATGAGACTGTATATGTTCTATGAGACTATATATGTTCTGGGAGACTGTATATGTTCTAGGAGACTGTAGATGTTCTAGCAGACTGTAGATGTTCTAGGAGACTGTAGATGTTCTAGGAGACTGTAGATGTTCTAGCAGACTGTAGATGTTCTAGGAGACTGTAGATGTTCTAGGAGACTGTAGATGTTCTAGGAGACTGTAGATGTTCTAGGAGACTGTAGATGTTCTAGGAGACTGTATATGTTCTAGGAGACTGTAGATGTTCTAGGAGACTGTAGATGTTCTGGGAGACTGTAGATGTTCTAGGAGACTGTAGATGTTCTGGGAGACTGTAGATGTTCTAGCAGACTAGAGTTCTAGCAGACTATATATGTTCTACGAGACTGTAGATGTTCTACGAGACTGTAGATATTATAGCAGACTATATATGTTCTAGCAGACTGTGGATGTTCTAGCAGACTGTAGAGTTCTAGCAGACTGTAGATGTTGAACACTGGCATACACGCGTCATAAAGGCGTTTATAATTTCCTCTGGAAATCTGTGTGAGAAAGATTTGACCAACCAACATTCAGACAAAGATTGTCAATACTTAAAGTAAAGAAGAACTTTATTGGAGACCAGTAGAACCCAGTAGAACCCAGTAGAACCCAGTAGAACCACAGTAGAATCTGGTGCTCTGGTCTCCAGCAGCTGAGGCTTGGCAGTGACCTCTGACATCACAGTCTGGGGGTCTGAGAGTTCAAGGGTCAACTCAGACTTCATCAGCCAATCAGATGGCTGTAGCCCCTGAATGCTACCCCCTGGCCTGTGGCTAAAGGTTTGATTGACAGCAGATACTGCTCTGTGATTGGCTGACAGGCAGATTGTCATAATTATGGGAGTCACTGCCCCCGATAATCAACGTTACATCACAGACCTAGTGAGGGAGACCCTCAAACAGCCCCTGGATCAGATCTGACACTCAACCACTACACCTGGCACATCTATAGAGGCACATGTACACCTGACCCCAGACCAGCCTCTAGACCAGACCCCAGACCAGCCAGGCCTCCTCCACCAAGAGATATCATCCACAGATAGAAAAAGATCATGAGAATCAACACTAGGACTCGCCCACATAGTGTGCTAGATAGATAGATCTGCTAGATAGCACACTAGGTAGCACACTAGATAGCACACTAGGTAGCACACTAGGTAGCACACTAGGTAGCACAAAAGATGGGCAGCAGGGAACCATGTGAGACTCCTCAAATTACAAATGAATCAAATGCACCCTCAGAGAGAGAAGTGTGTATCTGCCTTCACCACTCAGAGAGGACAGAGCTTAAATAGTACAGACACTAGACTACAGATATGTGTTTGTAATGTGTTTGTGTGTGTGTGTGTGTGTGTGTGTGTGTGCGTGTGTGTGTGTGTGTGTTAGAAGGTGTTGCCTATGTTCCACACATCTCCACTCAGAGCATTGGCAGCTCCTTGCAGAGTCCAGGTGAACAGTGCCAGTTGCCGTCGGAAACGGGCCTCGTCAAAGCCCCGCGGGTCGGAGGTCAGCAGGGCCAGGTGCTCCGTCAGGGCGCTCAGAGTGTGCTCACCGCGGCCGTGCAGAACATGCCGGAATGGAGTCTCCACCGCAGACACATACTGGGACAGGAAGTAGTACTCCACCTGGAACACACACAGGAAGTAGTACTCCACCTGGAACACGCAAGAAATAGTACTCAACCTGGAACACACAGGAAGTAGTACTCAACCTGGAACACACAGGAAGTAGTACTCCACCAGGAACACACACAGGAAGTAGTACTCAACCTGGAACACACAGGAAGTAGTACTCAACCTGGAACACACAGGAAGTAGTACTCAACTTGGAATACACAGGTGTTCCAGGTTGAGTACTCCAGACACTCAGAGTGTCTGGCTATGTTCTAAATCGTATACTAAATACTGCCTCCACTGCAAACTGCCTACTAAATACATAATTACGTATGCCACTACCTAAGCTGTTATACTTTTATCTCTCACGACTGTTAATATGTCACTTTATTAGAGAGAAAAATAAATTTTAATATATTTTGAGTTATAGATGTTATTTCTTACCCTCATGATGCGTGTTATAGATGAGTTATAGAGGTTAGTTGTTACCCTCATGATGCGTGTTATAGATGAGTTATAGAGGTTAGTTCTTACCCTCATGATGCGTGTTATAGATGAGTTATAGAGGTTAGTTCTTACCCTCATGATGCGTGTTATAGATGAGTTATAGATGTTAGTTCTTACCCTCATGATGCGTGTTATAGATGAGTTATAGATGTTAGTTCTTACCCTCATGATGCGTGTTATAGATGAGTTATAGATGTTAGTTCTTACCCTCATGATGCATGTTATAGATGAGTTATAGAGGTTAGTTCTTACCCTCATGATGCGTGTTATAGATGAGTTATAGAGGTTAGTTCTTACCCTCATGATGCGTGTTATAGATGAGTTATAGATGTTAGTTCTTACCCTCATGATGCGTGTTATAGATGAGTTATAGATGTTAGTTCTTACCCTCATGATGCGTGTTATAGATGAGTTATAGATGTTAGTTCTTACCCTCATGATGCGTGTTATAGATGATTTATAGATGTTAGTTCTTACCCTCATGATGCGTGTTATAGATGAGTTATAGAGGCTAGTTCTTACCCTCATGATGCGTGTTATAGATGAGTTATAGAGGCTAGTTCTTACCCTCATGATGCGTGTTATAGATGAGTTATAGATGTTAGTTCTTACCCTCATGATGCGTGTTATAGATGAGTTATAGAGGTTAGTTCTTACCCTCATGATGCGTGTTATAGATGAGTTATAGAGGTTAGTTCTTACCCTCATGATGTGTGTTATAGATGAGTTATAGAGGCTAGTTCTTACCCTCATGATGCGTGTTATAGATGAGTTATAGAGGCTAGTTCTTACCCTCATGATGCGTGTTATAGATGAGTTATAGATGTTAGTTCTTACCCTCATGATGCGTGTTATAGATGAGTTATAGAGGCTAGTTCTTACCCTCATGATGCGTGTTATAGATGAGTTATAGAGGTTAGTTCTTACCCTCATGATGCGTGTTATAGATGAGTTATAGAGGCTAGTTCTTACCCTCATGATGCGTGTTATAGATGAGTTATAGAGGTTAGTTCTTACCCTCATGATGCGTGTTATAGATGAGTTATAGAGGTTAGTTCTTACCCTCATGATGCGTGTTATAGATGAGTTATAGATGTTAGTTGTTACCCTCATGATGCGTGTTATAGATGAGTTATAGAGGTTAGTTGTTACCCTCATGATGCGTGTTATAGATGAGTTATAGAGGTTAGTTCTTAACCTCATGATGCGTGTTATAGATGAGTTATAGAGGCTAGTTCTTACCCTCATGATGCGTGTTATAGATGAGTTATAGATGTTAGTTCTTACCCTCATGATGCGTGTTATAGATGAGTTATAGAGGTTAGTTGTTACCCTCATGATGCGTGTTATAGATGAGTTATAGATGTTAGTTCTTACCCTCATGATGCGTGTTATAGATGAGTTATAGATGTTAGTTCTTACCCTCATGATGCGTGTTATAGATGAGTTATAGAGGCTAGTTCTTACCCTCATGATGCGTGTTATACATGAGTTATAGAGGTTAGTTCTTACCCTCATGATGCGTGTTATAGATGAGTTATAGAGGCTAGTTCTTACCCTCATGATGCGTGTTATAGATGAGTTATAGATGTTAGTTGTTACCCTCATGATGCGTGTTATAGATGAGTTATAGATGTTAGTTCTTACCCTCATGATGCGTGTTATAGATGAGTTATAGAGGTTAGTTCTTACCCTCATGATGCGTGTTATAGATGAGTTATAGAGGCTAGTTCTTACCCTCATGATGCGTGTTATAGATGAGTTATAGAGGTTAGTTCTTACCCTCATGATGCGTGTTATAGATGAGTTATAGAGGCTAGTTCTTACCCTCATGATGCGTGTTATAGATGAGTTATAGAGGTTAGTTCTTACCCTCATGATGTGTGTTATAGATGAGTTATAGAGGTTAGTTCTTACCCTCATGATGCGTGTTATAGATGAGTTATAGAGGTTAGTTCTTACCCTCATGATGCGTGTTATAGATGAGTTATAGATGTTAGTTGTTACCCTCATGATGCGTGTTATAGATGAGTTCTAGAGGTTAGTTCTTACCCTCATGATGCGTGTTATAGATGAGTTATAGATGTTAGTTGTTACCCTCATGATGCGTGTTATAGATGAGTTATAGAGGTTAGTTCTTACCCTCATGATGCGTGTTATAGATGAGTTATAGAGGTTAGTTCTTAACCTCATGATGCGTGTTATAGATGAGTTATAGAGGCTAGT
>NW_028175885.1:157500-162500 GCF_949987555.1 Borostomias antarcticus
CAGCATCCCAACTGACAAACAGCAGACTTCTCTTGGGGGAAAACCCTACGCACGCACGGACACACACACACACACACACACACACACACACACACACACACACACACACACACACACACACACACACACACACACACAGGCAGAGGTTGTGTGCAGTTAAGGTTGTGCGTGAGAGGAGGTAGTGTTGTGTTTGAGAAGAGGTAGTTTTGTGCTTGAGAGGAGGTTGTGTTGTGGTTGAGAGGTTGTGTTGGGGTTGAGAGGAGGTTGTGTTGTGGTTTAGAGGAGGTTGTGTTGGGGTTTAGAGGAGGTTGTGTTGTGGTTAGAGGAGGTTATGTTGTGGTTTAGAGGAGGTTGTGTTGTGGTTTAGAGGTTGTGTTGGGGTTGAGAGGAGGTTGTGTTGTGGTTTAGAGGAGGTTGTGTTGGGGTTGAGAGGAGGTTGTGTTGTGGTTTAGAGGAGGTTGTGTTGGGGTTTAGAGGAGGTTATGTTGTGGTTTAGAGGAGGTTGTGTTGTGGTTTGGTTGAGAGGAGGTTGTGTTGTGGTTTAGAGGAGGTTGTGTTGTGGTTAGAGGAGGTTGTGTTGGGGTTTAGAGGAGGTTGTGTTGTGGTTTGGTTGAGAGGAGGTTGTGTTGTGGTTTAGAGGAGGTTGTGTTGGGGTTGAGAGGAGGTTGTGTTGTGGTTGAGAGGAGGTAGTGTTGTGGTTGAGAGGAGGTTGTGTTGTGGTTTAGAGGAGGTTGTGTTGGGGTTGAGAGGAGGTTGTGTTGTGGTTTAGAGGAGGTTGTGTTGTGGTTTGGTTGAGAGGAGGTTGTGTTGTGGTTGAGAGGAGGTTGTGTTGTGGTTTAGAGGAGGTTGTGTTATGGTTTAGAGGAGGTTGTGTTGGGGTTGAGAGGAGGTTGTGTTGGGGTTTAGAGGAGGTTGTGTTGGGGTTGAGAGGAGGTTGTGTTGGGGTTTAGAGGAGGTTGTGTTGGGGTTTAGAGGAGGTTGTGTTGTGGTTGAGAGGAGGTTGTGTTATGGTTTAGAGGAGGTTGTGTTGGGGTTGAGAGGAGGTTGTGTTGTGGTTGAGAGGAGGTTGTGTTGTGGTTGAGAGGAGGTTGTGTTGTGGTTTAGAGGAGGTTGTGTTGGGGTTGAGAGGAGGTTGTGTTGTGGTTTAGAGGAGGTTGTGTTGTGGTTTGGTTGAGAGGAGGTTGTGTTGTGGTTGAGAGGAGGTTGTGTTGTGGTTTAGAGGAGGTTGTGTTGTGGTTTAGAGGAGGTTGTGTTGGGGTTGAGAGGAGGTTGTGTTGGGGTTTAGAGGAGGTTGTGTTGTGGTTGAGAGGAGGTTGTGTTGGGGTTTAGAGGAGGTTGTGTTGTGGTTTAGAGGAGGTTGTGTTGGGGTTGAGAGGAGGTTGTGTTGTGGTTTAGAGGAGGTTGTGTTGGGGTTGAGAGGAGGTTGTGTTGTGGTTGAGAGGAGGTTGTGTTGTGGTTTAGAGGAGGTTGTGTTGTGGTTTAGAGGAGGTTGTGTTGTGGTTTAGAGGAGGTTGTGTTGTGGTTTAGAGGAGGTTGTGTTGTGGTTGAGAGGAGGTTGTGTTATGGTTGAGAGGAGGTTGTGTTGTGGTTTAGAGGAGGTTGTGTTGGGGTTGAGAGGAGGTTGTGTTGTGGTTGAGAGGAGGTTGTGTTGTGGTTGAGAGGAGGTTGTGTTGGGGTTGAGAGGTTGTGTTGGGGTTTAGAGGAGGTTGTGTTGTGGTTTAGAGGAGGTTGTGTTGGGGTTGAGAGGAGGTTGTGTTGTGGTTTAGAGGAGGTTGTGTTGTGGTTTAGAGGAGGTTGTGTTGTGGTTGAGAGGAGGTTGTGTTGTGGTTTAGAGGAGGTTGTGTTGTGGTTTAGAGGAGGTTGTGTTGTGGTTTAGAGGAGGTTGTGTTGTGGTTGAGAGGAGGTTGTGTTATGGTTTAGAGGAGGTTGTGTTGGGGTTGAGAGGAGGTTGTGTTGTGGTTTAGAGGAGGTTGTGTTGTGGTTGAGAGGAGGTTGTGTTGTGGTTTAGAGGAGGTTGTGTTGTGGTTTGGTTGAGAGGAGGTTGTGTTGGGGTTTAGAGGAGGTTGTGTTGTGGTTTAGAGGAGGTTGTGTTGTGGTTTAGAGGAGGTTGTGTTGTGGTTTAGAGGAGGTTGTGTTGTGGTTTAGAGGAGGTTGTGTTGTGGTTTAGAGGAGGTTGTGTTGTGGTTGAGAGGAGGTTGTGTTATGGTTTAGAGGAGGTTGTGTTGGGGTTGAGAGGAGGTTGTGTTGTGGTTTAGAGGAGGTTGTGTTGTGGTTGAGAGGAGGTTGTGTTGTGGTTGAGAGGTTGTGTTGTGGTTTAGAGGAGGTTGTGTTGTGGTTTAGAGGAGGTTATGTTGTGCGTGAGAGGAGGTTGTGTTGTGGTTTAGAGGAGGTTGTGTTGTGGTTTGGTTGAGAGGAGGTTGTGTTGTGGTTGAGAGGAGGTTGTGTTGTGGTTGAGAGGAGGTTGTGTTGTGGTTGAGAGGTTGTGTTGTGGTTTAGAGGAGGTTGTGTTGTGGTTTAGAGGAGGTTATGTTGTGCGTGAGAGGAGGTTGTGTTGTGGTTTAGAGGAGGTTGTGTTGTGGTTTGGTTGAGAGGAGGTTGTGTTGTGGTTTAGAGGAGGTTGTGTTGTGGTTTGGTTGAGAGGAGGTTGTGTTGTGGTTTAGAGGAGGTTGTGTTGTAGTGTGGTTAAGAGGAGGTTGTGTTGTGTTTCAGAGGAGGTTGTGTTGTGGTTTAGAGGAGGTTGTGTTGTAGTTTGGTTGAGAGGAGGTTGTGTTGGGGTTTAGAGGAGGTTGTGTTGGGGTTTAGAGGAGGTTGTGTTGTGGTTTGGTTGAGAGGAGGTTGTGTTGTGTTTCAGAGGAGGTTGTGTTGTGGTTTAGAGGAGGTTATGTTGTGGTTTAGAGGAGGTTGTGTTGTGGTTTAGAGGAGGTTGTGTTGTGGTTTGGTTGAGAAGAGTTTGTGTTGTGGTTAAGAGGAGGTTGTGTTGTAGTTTGGTTGAGAGGAGGTTGTGTTGTGTTTCACAGGAGGTTGTGTTGTGGTTTGGTTGAGAGGAGGTTGTGTTGTGTTTCAGAGGAGGTTGTGTTGTGGTTTAGAGGAGGTTGTGTTGTAGTTTGGTTGAGAGGAGGTAGTGTTGTGGTTGAGAGGAGGTTGTGTTGTGGTTTAGAGGAGGTTGTGTTGTAGTTTGGTTGAGAAGAGTTTGTGTTGGGGTTTAGAGGAGGTTGTGTTGTAGTTTGGTTGAGAGGCGGTTGTGTTGTGGTTAAGAGGAGGTTGTGTTTTAGTTTGGTTGAGAGGAGGTTGTGTTGTGTTTCAGAGGAGGTTGTGTTGTGGTTTGGTTGAGAGGAGGTTGTGTTGTGTTTCAGAGGAGGTTGTGTTGTGGTTTAGAGGAGGTTGTGTTGTAGTTTGGTTGAGAGGAGGTTGTGTTGGGGTTTAGAGGAGGTTGTGTTGGGGTTTAGAGGAGGTTGTGTTGTGGTTGAGAGGAGGTTGTGTTGGGGTTTAGAGGAGGTTGTGTTGTGGTTTGGTTGAGAGGAGGTTGTGTTGTGTTTCAGAGGAGGTTGTGTTGTGGTTTAGAGGAGGTTATGTTGTGGTTTAGAGGAGGTTGTGTTGTGGTTTAGAGGAGGTTGTGTTGTGGTTTGGTTGAGAAGAGTTTGTGTTGTGGTTAAGAGGAGGTTGTGTTGTAGTTTGGTTGAGAGGAGGTTGTGTTGTGTTTCAGAGGAGGTTGTGTTGTGGTTTAGAGGAGGTTGTGTTGTGGTTTGGTTGAGAGGAGGTTGTGTTGTGTTTCAGAGGAGGTTGTGTTGTGGTTTGGTTGAGAGGAGGTTGTGTTGTGTTTCAGAGGAGGTTGTGTTGTGGTTTGGTTGAGAGGAGGTTGTGTTGTGTTTCAGAGGAGGTTGTGTTGTGGTATAGAGGAGGTTGTGTTGTAGTTTGGTTGAGAGGAGGTTGTGTTGGGGTTTAGAGGAGGTTGTGTTGTGGTTTGGTTGAGAGGAGGTTGTGTTGTGGTTTAGAGGAGGTTGTGTTGTAGTGTGGTTGAGAGGAGGTTGTGTTGTGTTTCAGAGGAGGTTGTGTAGTGGTTTGGTTTAGAGGAGGTTGTGTTGTGGTTTAGAGGAGGTTGTGTTGGGGTTGAGAGGAGGTTGTGTTGTGGTTTAGAGGAGGTTGTGTTGTGGTTTAGAGGAGGTTGTGTTGTAGTTTGGTTGAGAGGAGGTTGTGTTGTGGTTTGGTTGAGAGGAGGTTGTGTTGTGGTTTAGAGGAGGTTGTGTTGTAGTTTGGTTAAGAGGAGGTTGTGTTGGGGTTTAGAGGAGGTTGTGTTGTGGTTTGGTTGAGAGGAGGTTGTGTTGTGTTTCAGAGGAGGTTGTGGTTTGGTCACCGTTCTGCACCATGGTGCTGAATGTGCGTGCCAGCTCCAGCAGGATGGCGGTGCCCACCCCAGACTTCACTGCCCCGGGGCCCCAGGCGTCCCTCTGCGCCCCCACGATGATGTACTGGTCTGGAGGAAAGATAGTTATACACTCCTTATACACCGCTTATATACTGATCATTTATTAGTTATATACTGGTTACATCCCAGTCCCAGTCTCTCACCAGGCTCAGTCTATATACTGGTTATATACTGGTTATATACTGGTTATATACTGGTTATATACTGGTTATATACTGGTAATATACTGGTTATATACTGGTTATATACTGGTAATATACTGGTAATATACTGGTAGTGTCTCTCACCAGGCTCAGTCTATATACTGGTTATATACTGGTTATATACTGGTTATATACTGGTAATATACTGGTTATATACTGGTTATATACTGGTAATATACTGGTTATATACTGGTTATATACTGGTTATATACTGGTAATATACTGGTTATATACTGGTTATATACTGGTTATATACTGGTTATATACTGGTTATATACTGGTAATATACTGGTTATATACTGGTAATATACTGGTTATATACTGGTTATATACTGGTTATATACTGGTTATATACTAGTTATATACTGGTTATA
>NW_028175885.1:167500-170006 GCF_949987555.1 Borostomias antarcticus
GGTAGTGTGTGTGTGTGTGTGTGTGTGTGTGTGTGTGTGTGTGTGTACCTGTCAGAGTCAGGGTGAGACAGAGAACCATCATCCCCGCCCTCCTGTAACGCTGTGGCTGCTCTCGCACCAGAGCTGTGATGTCACTGTTAGGCCCCACCTCCAGCGTCTCCTCAGGCTCTGATTGGACAAGCCTCAGCTCCACCTGCAGACATCCAGCCTCATCGTCTCCCTCCGGCCCGCCCCCTGGGCGTCGGTGATAGAGAGAGCAAGGAGAGGAGGAGGAGGGCTGGAGGAGGGAGAAGAGAGGGAAGGAGAAAGATTTGAGTAATGGCCTGGTCTAGAATGATACTGTACTTTCCTCCCTATTACCTCCCCCTCCTCCCCCTCCCTCTCTTCCTCTCCTCCTCTCTTCCTCTTCTCCTCTCTTCCTCCTCCTCTCCTCTCTTTCTCCTCCTCTCCTCCTCTCTTCCTCCTCTCCTCTCTCTCCTCCTCCTCCTCCTCTCCTCCTCCTCCTCCTCCTCCTCCTCCTCCTCCTCCTCCTCCTCCTCCTCCTCCTCCTCCTCCTCACCCTGCTCAGCAGTGTCCTGATGGCGTCCATGTTTCACTTGGCTCCCCTCACCGGTCTTTGCAGTCAGTCAAGCTAAATACAATAACAACAACAACAACAACAACAACAACCGACCTGAGTCAGGCTAAATACAATAACAACAACAACAACAAGACACCCAGATGTCTAGCCTGAGAGACTTTGAGACCTCTACTCTCCAGATGACACACTTCCTTTTAGTTTCATCTCCTATGACAGACAATTTAGGAGGTCATCAACTGGCTGATTAAATAAAGGTTAAATAAAAATAAAATAAAAACAGACAGACAGAGAGACCTGCAGACAGACAGACAGACACACACACACACACACACACACACACACACACACACACACACACACACACAGTCAGCTAGGCAGGCAGACAGACAGACAGTGTGTAACAGTGGTGGAGCAGTAGATTGTATTGTAGACTTGTCTTTGATCCTGAATGTGTACAACGACCCTATACATCCAGAGCCCAAGGCCACGCACACACACACACACGCGCGCACACACACACACACACACACACACACACACACACACACACACACACGCACACACACACACACACACACACACACACACACACACACACACACATACACACACACACACACACACACACACACACACACACACATACACACACACACACACACACACACACACACACACACACACACACACACACACACACAACCGTCTCTCCCATCCTGTCAGTCCCAGGAGCCAGACACGTAGACAGGTCGACAGGAGGACTATCAACCAATCACTGGGGAGTTATAACACACAAACACACACACACACAAACACACACACACACAGGATTCTCACACAGGACACGGCTACACACACACACTCTCAGCGCCACCCAGCCCCTTCCCCGTCTGACAGGTGTGAGCGGTACTCACCGTGAGGCAGGTTGATTCTCTCCTCTGTTCTGTTCTGTTCTGTTCTGCTCTGTGTGTCGTCAGCGCAGCAGTAAAGTCCAAACTCTGTCCCTCTCCGCCCCTTCAACCACCCCCACTCAACTACCCCCAAAACAAGCGTCCCCCCTCCTCCACACGTCCTGGTTGTGAATGTTGACATGCCGCCCCGGGCCGGTCCAGCAGGGGGCGCTGTGCAGGTTAAAGTTGGGTTGATTAAACAGAAAGAAGAAGACGCTGCATCCTGTCTTGTGGGGATGTTGTGAACTATTTGAAGCGTTTTGCGCGTTATGCTCTGCAGCTGACAGCTTTCTACTTTATATAAATAAACATCCAACATAGATACAAGAGTGTATCCCCTCGGGGATTAATAAAGTACCAGCTCAGATAGAGGTCTCAGATAGAGGTCTCAGATAGAGGTCTCAGATAGAGGTCTCAGATAGAGGTCTCTGGAGGTCTTAGATAAGGGTTAGACTAACCCTCTCTAGGATGGAGGCGTTCCTCGGCCGCTTCAGTGATAGAAGTGATCTGGTGAGTTAGTTAGCTGAGTCTTTTATACATATCTAACTATGCTAACTATGCTAGCTATGCTAACTAGCTGAGGCTCGTCTTTTATACATATAGCTAGCTATGCTAACTATGCTAGCTATGCTAACTATGCTAGCTATGCTAACTATGCTAACTATGCTAACTAGCTGAGGCTCGTCTTTTATACATATAGCTAGCTATGCTAACTATGCTAGCTATGCTAACTATGCTAGCTATGCTAACTATGCTAACTATGCTAACTAGCTGAGGCTCGTCTTTTATACATATAGCTAACTATGCTAACTATGCTAGCTATGCTAACTATGCTAACTATGCTAACTAGCTGAGGCTCGTCTTTTATACATATAGCTAACTATGCTAACTATGCTAGCTATGCTAACTATGCTAGCTATGCTAGCTATGCTAACTATGCTAACTATGCTAACTATGCTAACAGTTTGGTCGCGAG
>NW_028175885.1:170206-175206 GCF_949987555.1 Borostomias antarcticus
GTGACAACGTCAACACCCAGAGAGTCCCCTGCTCAAATCCCAGGTACGGTAACCACGACAACCACACTCACTAGGACAACAGCCTCAGGTAGCCGTGACAACCTGTCTGCCCCCCCCCCCCCAGGTGGAATGAGTGGCTGTCCTACGACATCTACATGGCTGACCTGCCGCGCTCCGCACGCCTCTGCCTGGCCATCTGCTCCGTCAAGGGACGCAAGGGCGCCAAGGAGGTGTGTGTGTCTGTGTGTGTGTGTGTGTGTGTCTGACAACACATCAAACCTAATACGTAATTTTGTGAATATATGTGTGTGTGTGTGTGTAGGAGCACTGTCCTCTGGCGTGGGGGAATGTGAACCTGTTTGACTACCAGGACCTGCTGGTGGGGGGGAAGGTGTCTCTGAGTCTGTGGCCCGTCCCCCACGGCCTGGAGGACCTGCTCAACCCCATCGGAGTGGCTGGATCCAACCCCAACAAGGTAGGACCTGACCCTAATCTGACTCTAACCTGACCCTGACCCTGACCCTGACCCTGACCCTGACCTGACCTGACCCTGACCCTGACCCTGACCCTGACCCTGACCCTGACCTGACCCTGACCTGACCTGACCCTGACCCTGACCCTGACCTGACCCTGACCTGACCCTGACCCTGACCCTGACCCTGACCCTGACCCTGTCCCTGACCCTGACCTTGACCTTGACCTTGACCCTGACCCTGACCCTGACCCTGACCCTGACCCTGACCTGACCTGACCCTGACCCTGACCCTGACCCTGACCCTGACCTGACCCTGACCCTGACCCTGACCCTGACCCTGACCCTAATCCTGACCCTGACCATGACCCTGACCCTGACCCTGACCCTGACCCTGACCCTGACCCTGACCCTGACCCTGACCCTGACCCCAATAAGGCAGGAGGGGTGGGGCTATGCCCTAATAAGGTAGTAGCGGTGGGGCTATGCCCTAATAAGGTAAGGGGCGGTGTCTCTCTGTAGTCACACATGAGGTCACATGTACGCGTCCTCCCCCCTGACCCCCCCCTGACCCCGCCCCTGCAGGAGACCCCGTGTGTGGAGCTGGAGTTCTCCTGGTTCTCCCAGAGCGTGACCTGACCCTGACCCGACCCTGACCCTGACCCTGACCCTGACCCTAACCCTGACCCCGCCCCTGCAGGAGACCCCGTGTGTGGAGCTGGAGTTCTCCTGGTTCTCCCAGAGTGTGGTGTTTCCTGATGACCAGCAGATAGAGGAGCACGCCAACTGGACCATCAGCAGAGAGCTGGGATACAACTACTGTCTGGGGCTGGTTAGCACACACACACACACACACACACACACACACACACACACACACACACACACACACACACACACACACACACGCCTCACTACTACTGTCTCGGGTATGGGGTGTGAAAAGTGCCACATAGGTTGCTTGTTCAAGCTTACTTACAATGTGTGTGTGTGTGTGTGTGTGTGTGTGTGTGTGTGTGTGTGTGTGTGTGTGCGTGCGTGCGTGTGTGTGTGTGTGTGAGCAGAGCAGCCGCCTGGCGTGTGACAGCAGTGTGTCGGCGCTGGACGCGGAGCAGCTGAGGGTTCTGTGCAGCAGAGATCCTCTCTACGAGATGTCCGAGCAGGAGAAGGACTTCCTCTGGAGACACAGGTACCCGTGTCCCCCTAACCCTCACATGTTGTCCCCCTAACCCTCACATGTTGTCCCCCTAACCCTCACATGTTGTCCCCCTAACCCTAACATGTTGTCCCCCTAACCCTAACATGTTGTCCCCCTAACCCTCACATGTTGTCCCCCTAACCCTAACATGTTGTCCCCCTAACCCTAACATGTTGTCCCCCTAACCCTAACATGTTGTCCCCCTAACCCTAACATGTTGTCCCCCTAACCCTAACATGTTGTCCCCCTAACCCTCACATGTTGTCCCCCTAACCCTAACATGTTGTCCCCCTAACCCTAACATGTTGTCCCCCTAACCCTAACATGTTGTCCCCCTAACCCTCAGTAGCACGGGAGAGCGGTTCATTGAGCATGAGAGGACGCAGTATAAATCAGAGCCTAGAGTTTAAATCATGTTGACCCTAACCCTGACCTCTCTGTCTCCAGACACTACTGTGTGACCCCTGACCCTAACCCTGACCTCTCTGTCTCCAGACACTACTGTGTGACCCCTGACCCTAACCCTGACCTCTCTGTCTCCAGACACTACTGTGTGACCCCTGACCCTAACCCTGACCTCTCTGTCTCCAGACACTACTGTGTGACCCCTGACCTCTCTGTCTCCAGACACTACTGTGTGACCCCTGACCCTAACCCTGACCTCTCTGTCTCCAGGCACTACTGTGTGACCCCTGACCCTAACCCTGACCTCTCTGTCCCCAGACACTACTGTGTGAACATCCCAGAGTCTCTCCCTAAACTGCTGCTGTCAGTCAAATGGAACTCCAGGGATGAGGTCTCCCAGGTAACACACGCCGTATGTGTTGAGGTTCTGTGTTAGGGCTGGGAGGGTTCTAGTCAGTGTTGAGGTTCTGTGTTAGGGCTGGGAGGGTTCTAGTGAGTGTTGAGGTTCTGTGTTAGGGCTGGGAGGGTTCTAGTGAGTGTTGAGGTTCTGTGTTAGGGCTGGGAGGGTTCTAGTCAGTGTTGAGGTTCTGTGTTAGGGCTGGGAGGGTTCTAGTCAGTGTTGAGGTGCTGTGTTAGGGCTGGGAGGGTTCTAGTGAGTGTTGAGGTTCTGTGTTAGGGCTGGGAGGGTTCTAGTGAGTGTTGAGGTTCTGTGTTAGGGCTGGGAGGGTTCTAGTCAGTGTTGAGGTTCTGTGTTAGGGCTGGGAGGGTTCTAG
Source organism: Borostomias antarcticus (assembly GCF_949987555.1). Lineage (NCBI taxonomy): Eukaryota > Metazoa > Chordata > Actinopteri > Stomiiformes > Stomiidae > Borostomias > Borostomias antarcticus. Next base: position 173,055 of record NW_028175885.1, read on the forward strand.
TCAGTGTTGAGGTGCTGTGTTAGGGCTGGGAGGGTTCTAGTCAGTGTTGAGGTGCTGTGTTAGGGCTGGGAGGGTTCTAGTCAGTGTTGAGGTTCTGTGTTAGGGCTGGGAGGGTTCTAGTCCGTGTTGAGGTTCTGTGTTAGGGCTGGGAGGGTTCTAGTGAGTGTTGAGGTTCTGTGTTAGGGCTGGGAGGGTTCTAGTGAGTGTTGAGGTTCTGTGTTAGGGCTGGGAGGGTTCTAGTCAGTGTTGAGGTTCTGTGTTAGGGCTGGGAGGGTTCTAGTCAGTGTTAAGGTTCTGTGTTAGGGCTGGGAGGGTTCTAGTGAGTGTTGAGGTTCTGTGTTAGGGCTGGGAGGGTTCTAGTGAGTGTTAAGGTTCTGTGTTAGGGCTGGGAGGGTTCTAGTCAGTGTTGAGGTGCTGTGTTGAGAGAAGACCTGCTGTTGACCTGTCATGTGGTCTGTCCCGCCCCCAGATGTACTGTCTGCTGCGTGATTGGCCGCTCATGCAGCCAGAGGGCGCTCTGGAGCTGCTGGACTGTAACTTCCCCGACCCCGTGGTCAGAGAGTTCGCGCTGCGCTGCCTCGTCCAGGGCCTCAGCGACGACAAGCTCAGCCAGTACCTGCTGCAGCTCGTCCAGGTGGGCCTGACCTCTGACCTCTGACCTCCCTGAACACTCAGCAGCTGGACAGTCACGCCCCTTACTATAATGTGCACTATGTGTTATTGAATGAACTAACCTGGAGAGTGTGTGTGTGTGTGTGTGTGTCCAGGTATTGAAGTATGAGATGTACCTGGACAACCCTCTGGCTCGCTTCCTGATCAAGAAAGCTTTGACCAATCAGAGGATAGGTCACTTCTTCTTCTGGCACCTCAAGTACGTAACCATGATGATGACGATGATGATGGTGGTTATCAGTTATTATTGGTTACACTCCCATATCTCCCTGTGTGTGTGTCTGTGTGTGTACACGTGTGTGTGTGCGCGTGTGTGCCTGTGTGTGTATGTGTGTCTATGTGTGTGTGTGTGAATGTGTGTGTGTGTATGTGTGTGTGTGTGTGTGTGTGTGTGTGTATGTGTGTGTGTGTGTGTGTGTGTGTGTGTGTGTGTGTGTGTGTGGTGTGTGTGTGTGTGTGTGTGTGTGTGTCAGGTCGGAGATGCATAATAAGACGGTGTCTCGGAGGTTCGGGCTGCTGCTGGAGGCGTTCTGCAGGGCGTGTGGGATGTACCTCAAACACCTCAACAGGCAGGTGGAGGCCATGGACAAGCTGGTCAACCTCACCGACACACTCAAACAGGAGAAGAAGGACGAGACCCAGAAGGTACACACACACACACACACACACACACACACTCACACACACACACACACACTCGCACGCACACACACACACACGCACACACGCACACATGCACACACTCTCACACACACACACACACACACACACACACACACACACACACACACACACACACACACACACACACACAGACACACACTCGCACACACACACACACACACACACTCGGACACACACACACACACACACACACACACACACACACTCGCACACACACACACACACAACATACACACACACACACCAGTGTTTCCTGTGATCATATCGGTGGTGATATTATATATAATATATATATATAAGACGTGGAGGCTAATTACCCCACGAGACGAAGCCGAATAAACCTCGAAGTGTATTATCCCGCTTATACCATGGCCACTTGCCAAAGACAAAAATGTTGTGCCATTTACTCACATTTTCTACATTAAAATATAAAGAGATATATTACTTATACTCTGCTTACTGCTTTGATTCTAGTCCCTCAGTGCTAAATCACGTTGCTATAGAATTACAAGTTGTATCTCATATTCCCTGGAGGAACAGCGATGACATCCAATAGTTAACATGGGTTTGGAACCGTTAGTGAAATGGAAAGTGTCCGTTAACTTTTCTTTCAGCAATGTCTCCCACCCCTGGATACGACCTAGCAACCAAACAATGAGCCTAGCAACCAAACAATGAGCCTAGCACCACTTGTTCAGGGTAGAGCAGCAGTGCTAGTGTTCAGGGTAGAGCAGCAGTGCTAGTGTTCAGGGTAGAGCAGCAGTGCTAGTGTTCAGGGTAGAGCAGCAGTGCTAGT
>NW_028175885.1:182706-195206 GCF_949987555.1 Borostomias antarcticus
TAATCATCATTACTGACGAGTTGTTGTTCTCTGCATGATTGGTTCTAAATTCTAAACAGTGTTGTTTTGGAACAGCTCGAATCTCCAGCAATACCGCTGTTCAGACGGGGCGCGCCTATCCACATTGGGTGGGTCGTAGCGTGGGCCCGTCAGAGGCCCGTCCTGGGTGGGTGGGTGGGTGGGTGGTAGCGTGGGCCCGTCCTGGGTGGGTGGGTCGTAGCGTGGGCCCGTCAGAGGCCCGTGGTGGGTGGGTGGGTGGGTCGTAGCGTGGGCCCGTCCTGGGTGGGTGGGTGGGTCGTAGCGTGGGCCCGTCCTGGGTGGGTGGGTGGGTGGGTCGTAGCGTGGGCCCGTCCTGGGTGGGTGGGTCGTAGCGTGGGCCCGTCCTGGGTGGGTGGGTCGTAGCGTGGGCCCGTCAGAGGCCCGTGGTGTAGTTCATTGTGACGCGGGGGGATTCTGTGAAGAATCACCGTACTGTATTTTGATAAAGTTTGTATTCCGCTGCCAGTGGATTCTGTGTCTAAACTGATGTTTCTAGTTATATTTAAATAAACATTTTACTATCTGGGTTCTTGTGTTTTGTGATAATCTGACGGTCTGAAGGTCGACCCAGACATCATTATGATAATCTGACTAACAGGTTGACCAGACGCATGGACGGATTATGGACCGGGCCCCTGGGCGTCCGTGGAGGCCCCCCCCTCCTCGCAGCGGCCCCCGCTATGGTCACAGGAGTTTTCTTTAAAATTATTATTATTATTTCCCACCAGGATTTTTTGGGTAGTCAGAGGGCCCTATAGAACCCTAACCCTAACCCTAACCCTAACCCCCCCCCCCGGGGCCCCTGCTAGTCAAGGGGTTAGCCCTAACCCTAACCCTGCTAGTCAAGGGGTTAGCCCCAACCCTAACCCTAACCCCTGGGCTCCAGCCCCATCGGCCCGGTCCGTAATCCGTCTCTGCCCAGACGTCACTAATCTGACTGACTAATAGAGCCAGACATCACCATTAGAAGGAGTTAGGGTTAGGGTTAGTATTAGAAGGAGTTGGGGTTAGGGTTAGTATTAGAAGGGGTTAGGGTTAGGGTTAGTATTAGAAGGAGTTAGGGTTAGGGTTAGTATTAGAAGGGGTTAGGGTTAGGGTTAGTATTAGAAGGAGTTAGGGTTAGGGTTAGAAGGAGTTAGGGTTAGGGTTAGTATTAGAAGGAGTTAGGGTTAGTATTAGAAGGAGTTAGGGTTAGGGTTAGTATTAGAAGGAGTTAGGGTTAGGGTTAGTATTAGAAGGAGTTGGGGTTAGGGTTAGTATTAGAAGGGGTTAGGGTTAGTATTAGAAGGAGTTAGGGTTAGTATTAGAAGGAGTTAGGGTTAGGGTTAGTATTAGAAGGAGTTAGGGTTAGGGTTAGAAGGAGTTAGGGTTAGGGCTGGGTTAGGGTTAAGGGTTAGGGTTAAGGGTCAGGGTTAGGGTTAGTATTAGTAGAGGTTCTGCTGGTAGAACAGCATCCTGCAGCATTCAACACAACAGAACTCTGGACACAGAGTGAGTTTCACAATCATAAAGTTTTATTATAAAAGTTAACTTCTACATACAGCTGAAACAAACATCTCCAGTAAAAAAATTAAAATAACCAAGAATCTTAGGGCGAGATCATCACGGTTACAAACAGGGGCATGAATCAGCCCCGTATACTGAAACTAGTAAACCAGTAAACCAGTTCACTACCAGTCTGGACTAGCCTGTAAACCAGTAAACCAGTAAACTACCAGTCTGGACTAGCCTGTCAACCAGTAAACCAGTTAACTACCAGTCTGGACTAGCCTGTTAACCAGTAAACCAGTTAACTACCAGTCTGGACTAGCCTGTTAACCAGTAAACCAGTTAACTACCAGTCTGGACTAGCCTGTTAACCAGTAAACCAGTTAACTACCAGTCTGGACTAGCCTGTCAACCAGTAAACCAGTTAACTACCAGTCTGGACTAGCCTGTCAACCAGTAAACCAGTAAACTACCAGTCTGGACTAGCCTGATAACCAGTAAACCAGTTAACTACCAGTCTGGACTAGCCTGATAACCAGTAAACCAGTTAACTACCAGTCTGGACTAGCCTGTTAACCAGTAAACCAGTTAACTACCAGTCTGGACTAGCCTGTTAACCAGTAAACCAGTTAACTACCAGTCTGGACTAGCCTGATAACCAGTAAACTACCAGTCTGGACTAGCCTGCCCTAACTAACCCTAACCCTTATTTAACAGTCTCTGTGTTATAGCTAACCCTAACCCTAACCCTAACCCTGACCCTGACCCTAACCCTGACCCTGACCCTAACCCTGACCCTAACCCTGACCCAGTCTCTGTGTTATAGCTAACCCTGACCCTAACCCAGCCCTAACCCTAACCCAGCCCTAACCCAGCCCTAACCCTGACCCTAACCCAGCAGGCCCATCAGAGATCCAAATGTGCACACGCAAGGAAAACGTGACTTTTTCATAATAGGGACCTTAAAATCCTCCATATTGTCGTCAGATGACAGGCAGGCTGAGGCCTGAGGAACATTACTGGAAACAAATCTTTAATCTAAAAACAACATCAAGGGTGGTTTCAACTCTGATAAAACTTAACGTTGCTACAGAAGAGTTTAGGACAGGTGCACACACACACACGCGCGCACACACACACACACACACACACACACACACACACACACACACAGCCTCTCCTCCCCCGCCTCCTGTAAGGGAGCCTGGTTGAGGAAGGGAGGAGGTGAGGAGGCAACATAAGAGTATTCAATCACCACCGCAGTCCAGAACCAGTCTCCTCCTCTCACTCCCACAGAGGGCTAGGGTTAGCTCTAGCCCTAACTCTAACCTAACCCACAGAGGGTTAGCTCTAGCCCTAACTCTAACCTAACTCTAACCCAACCCACAGAGGGCTAGCTCTAGCCCTAACTCTAACCCAACCCACAGAGGGTTAGCTCTAGCCCTAACTCTAACCTAACCCACAGAGGGCTAACTCTAACCTTACTCTAACCTAACCCACAGAGGGTTAGCTCTAGCCCTAACTCTAACCTAACCCACAGGGGGCTAGGGTTAGCCCTAGCCCTAACTAACCTAACTCTAACCCAACCCACAGAGGGCTAGGGTTAGCCCTAGCCCTAACTCTAACCTAACTCTAACCCAACCCACAGAGGGCTAGGGTTAGCCCTAGCCTTAACTAACCTAACTCTAACCCAACCCACAGAGGGCTGCAACTGGACCAGGGTGGGAATCTGAAAGGCAAATTACACACTCTGTCTCTCTCACACACACACACTCAGACACATATATACATGCTCATATGCACTCTCTTTCTCTCACACACACAGTTTATTCGTCATCTTCATCGTCATCGTCGTCATCATCATCGCCATCATCATCGTCATCTTCATCACCTCCCTGGGCGCCACCCTTAGTGGCTGAGCCTCTCGCAAAGGACACACCCCCACGGTACGCCACCATGTCCTACACACACACAGGACACACGTGTTGAGAAGGTGTGGAGGGGCGTTGTGTTAGCTGAGTGTGTGTTAGATGTGTGCGTGTGTTAGATGTGTTACCTTGTCGTACTTCTCCCTCAGTCTGAGTGCCTTCTCCTCGTAGGGGTGCTTATCTGATTGGCTGAGCTTGGACCACATGACCCCCAGCCTCTTGGCACAGTCTCCTATGGACAGACCTGGACACTCCTGCTTCACCGTGGGGCGGTACTCCCCGCAGAACACGAAGAACGCTGACCTGGGGGGCACACACACACACACACACACACACACACACAGGACGCACACACACACACACAGGACGCACACACACACAGGACGCACACACACACACACACACACACAGGACGCACACACACACACAGGACGCACACACACACACACACAGAACAGACACACACGACGGACATGCACACAGGATGGACACACACACGGACACACACATATTACATTAAAGAATATAAAACATTAAAGAATATAAAAATGCAGAAACACGAAGTAGATGAGATGGGAAGCAAAGGGAACTGTTTAAATGAACCTGGCTGAGTTCATGAACTTTACAACCATTCATCTCTTACAACATTCATAAATAAATAAGGTGAACAGTTAGGCTATAATATTGTTATCAAACAGCGCGAATTCAGATTGAACAATTAGAGATTGAAATAAAAGAAGACCATATGTTTGGATTTGTCACAAAAAAAATAATTTAAAAGCCAGGAATGTGCAGCAGACATGTCTGATGGACCCTGGACCCATGGACCTCCTAGTGTGATCCAGGCCTCAGAGACTGAACCAACCCTGGGTAAGCTATGAGAGTGTGTGTGTGTGTGTGTGTGAGCCTCACGGAGGTCTCTTGGGGGCGTTGGGGTCCTTCCTCTTGCGGGCGCGGGCCCCCATGCCCTTGGGGGGAACATAGTGCTGCATGTCCCTGTTGTAGCGCAGCTTGTCAGCCTTCGCCATGTCCTCAAAGCGCTTCTTATCATTGGGGGTCAGGCCCTAGATACACACACATTATAAACACACTATACCACACACACACATTATAGATACACTATACCACACACACACGCATTATAGATACACTATACCACACACACACATTATAGATACACTATACCACACACAAACATTATAAATACACTATACCACACACACGCATTATAGATACACTATACCACACACACATTCAATACAACAAACCACACACACACACACACACTATATCTGTGTTTGTTTACAGAGTGATGATGATGGTGTGTGTGTGTCTATGGAGTGATGATGATGGTGTGTGTGTGTCTATGGAGTGATGATGATGGTGTGTGTGTCTATGGAGTGATGATGATGGTGTGTGTGTGTCTATGGTGTGATGATGATGATGGTGTGTGTGTGTCTATGGAGTGATGATGATGGTGTGTGTGTGTCTATGGAGTGATGATGATGATGGTGTGTGTGTGTCTATGGTGTGATGATGATGGTGTGTGTGTGTACAGAGTGATGATGATGATGGTGTGTGTGTCTACGGAGTGATGATGGTGTGTGTGTGTGTACAGAGTGATGGTGTGTGTGTGTGTGTCTATGGAGTGATGATGGTGTGTGTGTGTCTATGGTGTGATGATGGTGTGTGTGTCTATGGTGTGATGGTGTGTGTGTGTACGGAGTGATGGTGTGTGTGTGTGTGTAGGGAGTGATGGTGTGTGTGTACGGAGTGATGGTGTGTGTGTGTGTACGGAGTGATGGTGTGTGTGTACGGAGTGATGGTGTGTGTGTGTAGGGAGTGATGGTGTGTGTGTAGGGAGTGATGGTGTGTGTGTAGGGAGTGATGGTGTGTGTGTGTGTAGGGAGTGATGGTGTGTGTGTGTGTGTGTAGGGAGTGATGGTGTGTGTGTGTGTACGGAGTGATGGTGTGTGTGTACGGAGTGATGGTGTGTGTGTACGGAGTGATGGTGTGTGTGTGTGTGTGTGTGTGTCTCCTTGCCTTCCATCTCTCAGAGCACTTCTTGGAGAACTCAGCGAAGTTGACCGACTGCTCCGGGTGAGACTTGCGGTGCTCCTCGCGACACGTCTGCACGAAGAAGGCGTAGGCCGACGTCTTCCCCTTGGGCTTGTTCACGTCCTTCACCATGGTCATTCACGAGCTGGGACCGGCCACGCAACATTAGCATTATTATTACACTTCATATCTATCTACGGGAATATTACCATTATTATTACACTATCCATATCTAGGGTTAGGGTAGGACAGTGTGTGAATATTTATCTGAGCTGTATCCGTGACGTCAGGACGTCAACGCGCTCAGAGATGAAGATGCTGAACCTCTAGCTGGTGACGTCACCAGAAATCATAACTAACAGGGCTCCGTGTAACTCCTGGAATGGCAGTTCTAATGAACGGTGCGTCACGGGACGTTGGGTAAAAAAAAACGTTTGCTAATAAAATCTTATCGGATAAAAACATTATTACACGCAGCTACGCAGATCAGCATCAGAGAGACTCTTCAGTCCAAGGTCCCGTGTTCAGGAGCTAGTTAGTTACAGCCTGGCCGCCGTTAGCCACCTAGCATGCTAGCTGCTCTGCGCTGGGAACAATAGACCACCATTTGCTTCCCGCCTGCTGCAGTGCAACTCACCCATCCCCCCTGCTAGCATTAGCTAGCTAACCAGGCTAGCATCCAGCTAACCACCCATCCCCCCTGCTAGCATCCTGCTAGCATGCAGCTAGCTACACCAGGCTCAGGCCATCCTCCCTGCTAGCATCAGCTAGCATCAGCTAATACACCAGGATAGCAGACTGGGGGAATAGAGGCTGTAATGCGCACTAGCATAGGTAGTCCTGGTTGGATGTAAATTGTTATTTTCGGAGGAATAATAATTAAGAGACTGCGAGTCTGGCCGGCTACGCATTTGGGCCCCGTCTATCACCTGGAGTCTCTCTGTGGAAGGTTCTGTTCGTCGCATGAATCTGCGGCTTCACACGCTGAGAACACGCACTTTACTGTGTAGGGTCAGGGTTAACCCTAACCCTTACTAACCCTAACCCTTACTAACCCTAACCCTGCTCTCACAGGCCACACGACTCCCTATGTGCACTAATTAAACACCTTCATATTTCAATTCCTGCAAATAAATCCGCATTTCAAGGCCCAGTCTAGTCCCTGGAAGCAGAGGGCTGGTTGTGTTTACATTGCGCGGGTTAGGGTTAGGGTAACGTTATCTCTCTGGACTCATATTATAAACTCTTATATTTATTTATCTTGAACACCTTCTCTTCCCTCAAGCAGCAGTTTTATCCGTTTGTTCCTGCATGAACGATCAGACTTTTTTGGTAAAATAATGAACAGAAAAGCCCCGTTGCCCCGCAGCTCGCTCTCAGGTTCATACTCACGTTCCCAGTGGAAGGGCTGATCAGGTTTGAGCGGGTCGGTGTTGTTGTGGTGTTGTTGTGTTGGGGTCGGTGTTGTTGTGGGTTCAGCTCTGCGGCTCAACTGACGGTTGGTCGAGATTCAAACTGGGTCGAACCCTGGCGAGGCCCCGCCCCCAGACCGCGCCCCCGTTGGCTGCTGGCGGAGAGGGGGCGGAGCCCCGATCATGTGTGCATGCTGACTTCATGAATATGTATAGATACATTTTGTATCAGATAAATAAGAAAATAATATGTGAAAGTGTGCGTGTGTGTGTGGGTCTATGTGTGGGTCACAGCGAGTGTGCGTGTGTTTGTGTGTGTGGGTCTGTGTGTGGGTCACAGCGAGTGTGTTTGTGTGTGTGGGTCTGTGTGTGGGTCACAGCGAGTGTGTTTGTGTGTGTGTGTGTGTTTGTTTCACAGTCTGTAAGTATTTGTTGCGTGAGAGAGTAATTAAAGCCGCACTCATTCACTAACCTGAGCACTGCTGTGGCATCTCTGAAACTACAACATCAATTCTAAGAAGGAACTAGTGCTGCGAGCAGCAGTGAGCGGGCCCTCGCACCCCACGCGTGTCGGGGTGCTGCGCCGTTAAAGGCTGTGCTATTTCGGTGTGCAGTACTGAGAGAAACTTCCTGTCACCAGTAGGTGGCGCTCTAGGCGTGACTCAATACCGAAGCATAGATGTGTTCAGGACGGTACCTTGATGAAGCGTGAGAAATGTTGAGTAAATCGGACAATGTATGTAGGAGTTATGAGGACTTCCTGTTTCACCAGTAGGTGGCGCTGTAAGTGTGACTCAATACCGACACATAGATGGGTTCAGAAGGCCACCTTCATGAAGCGTCAGCAATTTGGAGCAAATCGGATAACATATGTAGGAGTTATGAGTACTTCCTGTTTCACCAGTAGGTGGCGCTGTAAGTGTGACTCAATACCGACGCATAGATGGGTTCAGAAGGTGACCTTCACGAAGCGTCAGCAATTTGGTGCAAATCGGATGATGTATGCAGGAGTTATGAGGACTCCCTGTTTCACCAATAGGTGGCGCTATAAGTATGACACAATACGGACACATAGATCTGTTCAGGACCGAACCGTCATGAAGCGTGAGATATATCGGACAAATTGGATAATGTATGGAGGAGTTATGAGGACTTCCTATTTCACCAATAGGTGGCGCTATAAGTATGACGCAATACTGACACATAGATGTGTTCAGGACAGAACCGTCATGAAGCGTGAGATATATCGGACAAATTGGATAATGTATGGAGGAGTTATGAGGACTTCCTATTTCACCAATAGGTGGCGCTATAAGTATGACGCAATACTGACACATAGATGTGTTTAGGACAGAACCGTCATGAAGCGTGAGATATATCGGACAAATCGGATAATGTATGGAGGAGTTATGAGGACTTCCTGTTTCACCAATAGGTGGCGCTATAAGTATGATGCAATACTGACACATAGATGTGTTCAGGACAGAACCTTCATGAAGTGTGAGATATATCGGACGAATTGGATAATGTATGGAGGAGTTATGAGGACTTCCTGTTTCACCAATAGGCGGCGCTATAAGCATGACTCAATACTGACCTACAGATGAGTTCAGGACGCGACCTTCATCAAGCGTGAGCAATGTGGTGTAAATCGGATGTTTGTAGGAGTTATGAGGACTTCCTGTTTCACCAGTAGGTGGCGCTGTAGGTATGACGCAATACTGACTTACAGATGTGTTCAAGATGCGACCTTCATCAAGCATGAGCAATTTGGAGTAAATCGGATGACGAATGTAGGAGTTATGAGTACTTCCTGTTTCACCAGTAGGTGGCGTTGTAAGTGTGACTCAATACCGACGCATAGATGTGTTCAGAAGGTGACCTTCATGAAGCGTCAGCAATTTGGTGCAAATCGGATGATGTATGCTGGAGCTATGAGGACTTCCTGTTTCACCAATAGGTGGCGCTATAAGTATGACGCAATACTGACACATAGATGTGTTCAGGACAGAACCGTCATGAAGCGTGAGATATATCGGACAAATCGGATAATGTATGGAGGAGTTATGAGGACATCGTGTTTTATGGCGAAATGTCAAACTTTGGCGGGGAAAGACTCAGGACCCTAACCCTAACCTATGTGGATAATGTATGGAGGAGTTATGAGGACTTCCTGTTTCACCAATAGGTGGCGCTATAAGTATGATGCAATACTGACACGTAGATGTGTTCAGGACAGAACCGTCATGAAGCGTGAGATATATCGGACAAATCGGATAATGTATGGAGTTATGAGGACATCGTGTTTTATGGCGAAATGTCAAACTTTGGCGGGGCGCCACGGCAAGGGTGTTTGGTGAAAACTCAATTTATTTGATAACTTTTGATCACAAAGGTCTTAAGATGAAGCTGACCCGATATGAAGTTGATCGGATGAAATCTGTAGGAGGAGTTCGTCGAAGTACGAGGCATGGAAATGGTCAAAACAAGGACAAAATGGCACATTAAGAGCAAAATGGCGGCCTTCCTGTTGCATGTTGGGTATAGCTCCAAGAGACATTTTAGTGTGTCTCGATGAAATACATATGCCCTCCGAATTTCGTTCGCCTACATCAAACTGAAAGGTGGGGCTCGCCATTTTAAATTTTCCAGGGGGCGCTCTTGAGCCGTTTTGCCACGCCCATTTCCGTCACCCATGAATTATCAAATTTTTCACCAGGACTGACGTATCTGCAAAGTTTCATCCGTTTTCATCGATGTTTAGGCCGGCAAAAAGGCATTTGTTTGGGGAGAAGAAGGAGGAGAATAATAATCCTTCGAGTTTCAATAGGGCCTCGCACCGCCAGTGCTCGGGCCTAAATATGTCCAGATCGCCCCCCTCCCCCTCCCTCCTCCCCCTCCCTCCTGCTCCTCCCTCCTGCTCCTCCAACCTTCCCCTCCAACCTTCCCTCCCTCCTGCTCCTCCCTCCTGCTCCTCCCTCCTGCTCCTCCAACCTGCTCCTCCCTCCTCCCCCTCCCTCCTGCTCCTCCAACCTGCTCCTCCCTCCTGCTCCTCCCTCCTGCTCCTCCCTCCTGCTCCTCCAACCTGCTCCTCCCTCCTGCTCCTCCCTCCTGCTCCTCCAACCTGCTCCTCCCTCCTGCTCCTCCCTCCTGCTCCTCCCTCCTGCTCCTCCAACCTGCTCCTCCCTCCTGCTCCTCCCTCCTGCTCCTCCCTCCTGCTCCTCCAACCTGCTCCTCCCTCCTGCTCCTCCAACCTGCTCCTCCCTCCTGCTCCTCCCTCCTGCTCCTCCCTCCTGCTCCTCCCTCCTGCTCCTCACCTGCTCCTCCCTCCTGCTCCTCCAACCTGCTCCTCCCTCCTGCTCCTCCCTCCTGCTCCTCCCTCCTCCCCCTCCCTCCTGCTCCTCCCTCCTGCTCCTCCCTCCTGCTCCTCCCTCCTGCTCCTCCAACCTGCTCCTCCCTCCTCCCTCCTGCTCCTCCCTCCTGCTCCTCCCTCCTGCTCCTCCAACCTGCTCCTCCCTCCTGCTCCTCCCTCCTGCTCCTCCCTCCTGCTCCTCCCTCCTGCTCCTCCCTCCTGCTCCTCCAACCTGCTCCTCCCTCCTGCTCCTCCCTCCTGCTCCTCCCTCCTGCTCCTCCAACCTGCTCCTCCAACCTGCTCCTCCCTCCTGCTCCTCCCTCCTGCTCCTCCCTCCTGCTCCTCCCTCCTGCTCCTCACCTGCTCCTCCCTCCTGCTCCTCCCTCCTGCTCCTCCAACCTGCTCCTCCCTCCTGCTCCTCCAACCTGCTCCTCCCTCCTCCCTCCTGCTCCTCCCTCCTGCTCCTCCCTCCTGCTCCTCCAACCTGCTCCTCCCTCCTGCTCCTCCCTCCTGCTCCTCCCTCCTGCTCCTCACCTGCTCCTCCCTCCTGCTCCTCCCTCCTGCTCCTCCCTCCTGCTCCTCCCTCCTGCTCCTCCCTCCTCCCCCTCCCTCCTGCTCCTCCCTCCTGATCCTCCCTCCTGCTCCTCCAACCTGCTCCTCCCTCCTGCTCCTCCCTCCTGCTCCTCCCTCCTGCTCCTCCCTCCTACTCCTCCCTCCTGCTCCTCCAACCTGCTCCTCCCTCCTGCTCCTCCCTCCTGCTCCTCCAACCTGCTCCTCCCTCCTGCTCCTCCCTCCTGCTCCTCCCTCCTGCTCCTCCAACCTGCTCCTCCCTCCTGCTCCTCCCTCCTGCTCCTCCAACCTGCTCCTCCCTCCTGCTCCTCCCTCCTGCTCCTCCCTCCTACTCCTCCCTCCTGCTCCTCCCTCCTACTCCTCCCTCCTGCTCCTCCCTCCTGCTCCTCCCTCCTGCTCCTCCCTCCTGCTCCTCCCTCCTGACTGACTCCAGGACCCTGAAGAGGGTCAGGAAGATGGTGGCTGGCCCCTCCCACCCCGGCCAGGATCTCTTCATACCCCTCCCCTCCAGCAGGAGGCAGCGCTCCATCAGGGCCCAGACTCACCATAGAAACAGCTTGTTCCCCACGGCCACCAGCCTCATCACTGTACTACTCACACGTCACCTCACACTCACTGTTCACATGACGCCCTGCGCACAGCGTAGATACACTGACCGCACTACATTTTCTATATTGTTTTTTAAATCTTGCTTTAGTATTTTGTACTTGCTCTCTGCACTGTCCTGTCTCAACCCTGCTAACCCTAACCCTAACCTAACCCTGCACCCTGTCCAATGTTGTCTCAATGTTATGCACCACCACCAAAAGGAAATTCCTAGTAATATCCACACAAAAATGTCACAGGAAAGGATAAATACTATAATATAATGTTTTATTACATATTTAAAGGTCAGAGACGTCCTCCTCCAGGTGGGTGCAGGTCAGAGACGTCCTCCTCCAGGTGGGTGCAGGTCAGTGACCCCGTCCTCCTCCAGGTCAGAGACGTCCTCCTCCAGGTCAGAGACGTCCTCCTCCAGGTGGGAGCAGGTCAGTGACCCCGTCCTCCTCCAGGTGGGTGCAGGTCAGACGTCCTCCTCCAGGTGGGAGCAGGTCAGAGACGTCCTCCTCCAGGTGGGAGCAGGTCAGAGACGTCCTCCTCCAGGTGAGTACAGGTGAGCTGGAGAGGGGGGGGCAGCCGGGTCACAAACTCTCTTTCTCCTCTCGTAAACCTCTTCAGCTGAGCCAGGTCTGTAACACACACACTAGATCAACAATAGTGCTTGGAGGCTGTAGTCTGTGTGTGTGGGTGTGTGTGTGTGCGTGTGTGTGCGTGTGTGTGTGTGTGTGTGTGTGTGTGTGTGTGTGTGTGTGTGTGCGTGTGTGTGCGTGAACTCACCCTCTCTGCGTGTGTGTGAGGAGGTGTGGAGGCGGCAGGTGAGGGTGAGGGGGCGACACACAGAGCTGCTGCCACACACACTGACCAGGTACCTGAGGAGAGGCTCCTCCCCCCCAGCATCACTCACCTGGAACACACACACACACACACACACCTGTAATACACACACACACACTGACCAGGTACCTGAGGAGAGGCTCCTCCCCCCCAGCATCACTCACCTGGAACACACACACACACACACACACACACCTGTAATACACACACACACACTGA
>NW_028175885.1:199895-202395 GCF_949987555.1 Borostomias antarcticus
GGAGGCAGCGGTCCATCAGGGCCCAGACTCACCATAGAAACAGCTTGTTCCCCACGGCCGCCAGCCTCATCAACAAGGCCCACATCCCCCCTGACCCTCCGGCCTCTGAGGCCCACATCCCCCCTGACCCTCCGGACTCTGAGGCCCACATCCTCCCTGACCCTCCGGACTCTGAGGCCCACATCCTCCCTGACCCTCCGGCCTCTGAGGCCCACATCCCCCCTGACCCTCCGGACTCTGAGGCCCACATCCCCCCTGACCCTCCGGCCTCTGAGGCCCACATCCCCTCTGACCCCTCCCTGACCCTCGGGACTCTGAGGCCACATCCCCCCTGACCCTCCGGACTCTGAGGCCCACATCCCCCCTGGTCCTCCGGACTCTGAGGCTCACATCCCCCCTGACCCCCCCCTGACCCTCCGGACTCTGAGGCCCACATCCCCCCTGACCCTCCGGACTCTGAGGCCCACATCCCCCCTGACCCCCCCCTGACCCTCCGGCCTCTGAGGCCCACATCCCCCCTGACCCCTCCCTGACCCCTCCCTACCTGCACATGAGCACTGATTGGACATTCCCTCATTAGGAAGTGCTCCTGAATCACTTTACCAGCCATATGAGAGCAGCAGAGGCCCAGGAGTGACATGTAGGAAGGATCAGTCAGTAGTAGTTTACAGACTAGCCTAGCCTAGCCTAGCCTAGCCTCATGACCCACCAGGCAGACTAGCCTCTCACGACCCACCAGGCAGACTAGCCTCATGACCCACCAGGCAGACTAGCCTCTCATGACCCACCAGGCAGACTAGCCTCTCATGACCCACCAGGCAGACTAGCCTCTCATGACCCACCAGGCAGACTAGCCTAGCCTCATGACCCACCAGGCAGACTAGCCTAGCCTAGCCTCTCACGACCCACCAGGCAGACTAGCCTAGCCTCTCATGACCCACCAGGCAGACTAGCCTCTCATGACCCACCAGGCAGACTAGCCTCTCATGACCCACCAGGCAGACTAGCCTCTCATGACCCACCAGGCAGACTAGCCTCTCATGACCCACCAGGCAGACTAGCCTCCTCATGACCCACCAGGCAGACTAGCCTAGCCTAGCCTCTCATGACCCACCAGGCAGACTAGCCTAGCCTCATGACCCACCAGGCAGACTAGCCTAGCCTAGCCTAGCCTCTCATGACCCACCAGGCAGACTAGCCTCTCATGACCCACCAGGCAGCGTTCCAGAGATGGCTGAGGAAGCCTCACTTCTACACAGTAAAACCCGGAAAGCCATTTTTACTTCAGTCCATATTCCAGATTTGAAGTTTCCAGGTTTTACTCAGTTGGCCAGCTTTGTGAAATACCTCCAAGTAGAGTTGTGTAGCAAAACAGTAGTTTCTAGTAGTAATGGAGCAGTTTTGCTACTTGTTACATCAGTCACACTAGTTTGCTACACATACAATAGCAATGAAGTAGTGGAACCAGTAGGTTGTGTGTAGATATTGCATAGTAGCGATGAGTAGTGATTCAGTAGTACTTTTTAATGAGGGTAGGATCACACTGCACATAAACACAACACACACATATTGTATATGAACACAACGCACATTCTTTTATTTGCCCTTTGCTTCCTGCTCTACATCCTGTCTCATCTGGCTCAGCACCCGGTCAGTTACGCACCAACTGACCAGAACACATTCTAGTGTGTGAAAACCTACCTGACTTAATAAAACCTGATTCTGATTCTTTCACTGCCTCATGAGGAGCACACAAACAGGGTGAAATGTCGCCCCCTGGTGGGTGAAGGCGGGTACTGTCACTCCACAGCTTCCTGCTGCAGAACATTACATAATAAGACACAGAGAATAGTGGCTTTTTAGAGAAAATATGTGTTTTTATTGGTATAAAACCCTTGCATATCCTGGGCGGGGTGGAGGCTCTGCGCTGTGGCTGCGCCGCCTCCCTCTGACAGCCGGGCTCCCTCTGCACCGCCTCCCTCTGACAGCCGGGGGGGGGGGCGCCGGGCGGGGCAGAGACCAGACACGCACAGCGCCCGGGCGGGGCAGAGACCAGACACGCACAGCGCCCGGGCGCCGACGGGCCGACTCCACACCCGCCAGGCCAGACGGCACCAGAGAGCTGATCAGAACAGGACCAGGCGCCGGCCCAGACAGCAGTGAGGCAGGCGGCCTCACCGGACACGTGCAGATAACGGAAGGGGCGGGGGGGCATGCTCGAGGTATCAAAACAAACGACCGAAAACAGTGGTGGTTTAGTAGCAAGGTAGGAGAAGTGGGCGGAGCTAGGGGGTCAGGGGAACAGGAAGAGAAGCGGGACAGGAAGGATAAGTTAAGACCAAAGAACTTTCATCATCATCCATGTTAAAAAGACGAAACTGCCCTTATAAAACAATTCACACTAGGACAGTCACACAGCACGGAGCGCAGAGGGAGAGAGAGACAGACAGGGAGAAGGAGGGAGAGAGAGACAGACAGGGAGATGGAGGGAGAGAGAGAC
>NW_028175885.1:204895-233884 GCF_949987555.1 Borostomias antarcticus
TTAGGGTTAGAGCAGCGGGGGGACCGGAACGGGACTACCCGGGAATACAGACCGAATACCGGGACCGGAACCGGGACCGGGACGGGTTAGGGTTAGAGCAGCGAGGGGACCGGGACGGTGCTTCCCACGAATACAGACCGAATACCGGTGTCTCTGAGTCTCTCGGCTCGAGCGCTGCGCCTCCAGCTCGCGAAGCTAACGGGGCGACCGAAAGAGAGTGAGAATAGATGCCGCGTCATAGGGGTCTGGACCAATGGCAGCAGGACGCGAGAGGAACACGGGCCGTGTCCGAATTGCATACTACTTGCTATATAGTAGGCGAGATGCAGCATGCTGCATCAAAACTGTGCATACTGTATTTCGCCTACTATATAGTAGGTACTATATAGTAGGCGAAATCGGCGAAAAAATGGGCGTAAATGTAGCATAGTCCAGAGCATACTGTTCCGGAAGTCGAGAGGTGATACGTCACTGGGCTGTGAGAAAAATAAAAAAAGATGGCGAACGAAGAGGTCTCCGGGACCGCAGCGGGAGTTTTCAAATGTAAGTATTGACTTAATTTGTCGATGGAAAAATTATTTTTCCGGACAGATATCTTAGTTATAACGACACAGAGCTACAAATGCAGTTTTGTGTATATAGGTGGGGTAGAAATGACATTTCGAAAAAGAACGTCATGATAGCTAGCTGCTTGCATTGATCTCTGTGGTGGACGTTACGTTAGCTAGCTAGCCCAGCTAACGTTAATAGGCTGCTAACGTTACAGGTGTTCAGACGGCTCTTGCTCAAAACGTATTCATGTCAAATCTTAGATGTTTCTATAGCTAGAATCGAGAGAAACAGAGTAACATTTCCATGTAATATGACCATGATCGCTTAAGAAATGTGCAAGAAATGTCGAAATTGTGATGAGTTGTTAAATGGCAAACCTAAGCCACCGAGCCTAACGTTACTTGAAGTTGTTTAAACAATTGTCTGTTCATTCCATGATTTAAACGAGTTCAACTGTTCATATATCATATATTAATATTCATTGTCCCATAATACTTCTGGATGTATTACAGGGACCAACGACCACACCAGGGACGATGATCCTCTGGAGGACGGCTGCATGGGTGGCCCCCATCGCCTCTTCCAAGACCCCGTACCACTTCCACGAAGCGGCTGTGGCCTCCCCTCCCTCTGTGCTGACCCCAGTTCTGGGGCTCTTTAGGTCCTATGAGGTTAGATAAGTTTTCTAGTGTCATACAAACTGTGAGTCCCTATCAATATCTTTGCTATCCCAGTTCTGGGGCTCTTTAGGTCCTATGAGGTTAGATAAGTTTTCTAGTGTCATACAAACTGTGAGTCCCTATCAATATCTTTGCTATCATGTAGCCTGTAGATCAAAATCACCTTGTACATGGCTACAAGGTTCTCTGCGTGCTTTATCCAGGCTGTCTCCGTCGTCCCCTGCAGCCCAGCTTCTAAGATGTAGGTCCTACATAAATCAATATCCAAAGTAAACAGACCGCTGGATTGCTTCTGAACAACAATGCATACGTTAGTTAACTTACTCCAAGCCTTTCAGCGTGGTTTCTCTTCCCCGTAAACAGGGAAGAGTTGGCCGTCCTCCAGAGGGAGGACCGGCTGATGTTGAATGGGGGAGAGAGAAGGCAGAGATGAAGGCTGAGTGGAGGGAGGAAAGGGGGTTGTTTAAGGAGAGGGAGGACCGGCTGATGTTGCTTCTAGAAGCCTCAGTCAAAAAAAACTGTTTTATCTTGTTCCATTTTTGTTTTTGTTATTTTTTATTAAATGTATTTTCTTGAATTAAATTGGTGTTTGTGTGTCATTCCTTGTAATGTCTTCCCAGTCAAAGAACAAATGTCACTATACCTAAAACCAGTCATTAGAGTAAAAGAACATTCCTAATGGACATTGTAGTTTGCAATTAGGCATAAAAGACGGAACACACATGTTGGTTCACAATGCTTCATTGGAATTATTCAGAGACGGCTATGAAAGCTTCAGTTTAATGTGTCTGACTAACGACTACTTGATAAGGGAGTTACATGTCCAAAGCGCTCTGCGTGTTGTAAGACCTTCCAAGTTACTGTACATGACCTGTAGACATATCAAGACAATGTGTCTGATGTGTAGATATTACACTTTGTTGAAATGTTAATACATCAAGAAGTAACCTTTACATGTATAATGGAAGAAACACAACCATAAACATTTCTTGGATATTTTTATTACACAATGGTCTTCAAATATACTTTTGACTTGTTTATATTTGGTCAGATCATTAGCTTTCCTTGCAAAAGGTACTGACAGGAGAACGCTGATCTGTTGTCTCCCCCCAAAATACTTAAACTGATTACTATGTACAGTGTTACACATACATTTAAATACAAATACATTTAAACAAATGCCTCAAGGCTGCCTATAACCAACTGATCAGTGTTTAAAGCCTCAAGGCTGTCTATAAGGAACAAGGTAAAGCACACTCATGAACTGATAGACTGACTACTTATGGCAGGATGTGGGTAGTCGTGCTCACCAAGAGCTGGGATCCAGGCAGCTTGTGCTGGTGCTGATGCTGCCGCTGCGAGACACTTTCTGAGGCCATCTCCAGGGTTGGGATGATCTGCAGCAGCAGGACCATGGCCCCCATCAAGGTCTTCAACCTTTAAATGGTTAAATGCAATTAGGCCTACTGTAAGTCGCTTAGCAGACACACAAAAGTGTCTGCTAAATAAATGACTAAGGTAATGCTGGCAAGATGACAAGACCATTGTAAAGGGTGAGTACTGAGAAAAGCTCTAAATGCAATGAATTATTATTATTGTTATTGCTATTATTAGCACCTCCATGGTCTTGCCCCATCCTCCTGACCATCACCAAGGTTCCTCTGTGTCGATTTTGACAATCTGAAGTCCCTCCTTGTGTCCAGCCGTCAAAATAGGTCCTCAGCAGGGACGTGGAGGTTGACTTGGTGAGGACCTCTGTCTTCCATGTGAGCCTACAGGGGGAATATTATTAGGGCAAACTTTAACTCATTTGTGCGTATGGCATATACTTGTCTTTACAATGTGATAATAGATAGATGTCATTATCTGTAGAGCTAAAATGTAACATTACAAAGCAGGCGTGTAGTGATGAGTAAACCCAGGTAAACTCAGTTTACCCACCTCTTTAAAATGAGTTGAGTTTTATTGTTTTGCTTACCTGCCTCTCAGAATCTATTTAATATAACATCCCTGGTACAAATGTAACAGTATAGCTAGCCCCAAGCCAGCACATGCGGGGCTATCAACTAACCTAGCTAACTAGCGTAGCTAGCAAGCTAACGTTCAATATTTACCTCAACTACAAGCATGTCGAGAAGATCTCATGACGGCTCTTCTCCTTGCAGCGCGAACACGACTTCTCCTGCTGCAGCAGCAGCCGCACATCCCATGACAGGAAAAGGCTACATTTTTGTGGATAATACACAAAATGATCACAGAAAACACGGATAATTGTACCACAGCTTCGCGGGAGTAAACAGTATCGTATCCCGTCACTTCCGCTGGATGACTCGAGTAGCATGCTGTATTTTCTCGCATACTACACGCGTTTTGTGGAACAGTAGGTACTATATAGTATGCAGTATGCATACTATATAGTGCCTACTATATAGCATGTAGCAGGTAGTATGCAATTCGGACACGGCCACGGACCCCAGATTAGACACAGCGCCTCTGGCGGGGAAACATGGTACTGATCCTGGTTGGCTTTGATTTAACTGCATTTTATTTTAATTTTGGGATGAATAAAGGAGATTGCAGGACAGGGTAGACATCTACCAACCACACATCTACCAACCACACATGTTTACAAATATAACGCAGAGGACAACATATCTCACCCCCGTATTATTTAATTATCTATAGCTGCAGCATGTGCACAATGCCCCTATGCCACCCCCCATGCATGTATATCCATATTTATAGCAAAATACAAAATACATCTAAACCGACACCTTATCTTTAGCTTATTGTATAGATGGTATTTCTTGTGTAATTGCTCATTTGTGTATTGTAATTATCTGTGACTTGTGATCCCACCATGGAGCCAGCAGCAGCACTTCACTGTGATTGAACACTGTACAAACATGTCACAAATAAAGACCTGAATCTGAATGATTAGACCATAATTCAGAATTGTCATTGTGTTGAAACGTTATATATCAAACTTAGGAGGAAAGGAGCCGGGACTCGCAGGTTTTACTGGGCTTTGGCTGTTTATTCTGCATGCACAGGATGAAACAATAAAGGTATGTAAATTTGAATAAAGTCCAATAATGAAATCCCTGTAATGCAACTTGTTAATAACAGAAACATGCTAGGCTAACATGCTAGGCTAACATGCTAGGCTAACGTTAGCTGCTAGTGTGTAGCCTACGTTGCATAGCAACCGCCATGGAAGCCAGGAGGGCCTCTGTACAGGGCTGCGCATGCGCGTGGCAGACAAGACAACTGCCCTGGGCGCTTAGGGGCCACTAGGGGCGCCCTGCCACCCCACTAGGGGCGCCCTGCCTCCCCACTAGGGGCGCCCTGCCCCCCCACTAGGGGCGCCCTGCCTCCCCACTAGGGGCGCCCTGCCTCCCCACTAGGGACGCCCTGCCTCCCCATTAGGGGCGCCCTGCCTCCCCACTAGGGGCGCCCTGCCTCCCCACTAGGGACGCCCTGCCCTCCCCACTAGGGACGCCCTGCCTCCCCACTAGGGACGCCCTGCCCTCCCCACTAGGGGCACCCTGCCTCCCCACTAGGGGCGCCCTGCCTCCCCACTAGGGACGCCCTGCCTCCCCACTAGGGGCGCCCTGCCCAGCCACTAGGGGCTCCCTGCCTCCCCACTAGGGGCGCCCTGCCTCCCCACTAGGGGCGCCCTGCCTCCCCACTAGGGACGCCCTGCCTCCCCACTAGGGGCGCCCTGCCCAGCCACTAGGGGCGCCCTGCCCCCCCACTAGGGGCGCCCTGCCCCCCCCACTAGGGGCGCCCTGCCCAGCCACTAGGGGCGCCCTGCCTCCCCACTAGGGGCGCCCTGCCTCCCCATTAGGGGCGCCCTGCCTCCCCACTAGGGGCGCCCTGCCTCCCCACTAGGGGCGCTCTGCCTCCCCACTAGGGGCGCCCTGCCTCCCCACTAGGGGCGCCCTGCCTCCCCACTAGGGGCGCCCTGCCTCCCCACTAGGGGCGCTCTGCCTCCCCACTAGGGGCGCCCTGCCTCCCCACTAGGGACGCCCTGCCTCCCCACTAGGGGCGCCCTGCCCAGCCACTAGGGGCTCCCTGCCCCCCCACTAGGGGCGCTCTGCCTCCCCACTAGGGGCTCCCTGCCCCCCCACTAGGGGCGCCCTGCCTCCCCACTAGGGACGCCCTGCCTCCCCACTAGGGGCGCCCTGCCCAGCCACTAGGGGCGGGTCACAGGTCACAGGTTAATGAAGAAAACATAACCATCATTATTAAAGCGCTAGAGAAGCGGCAACTAGGGACGTCTTCCTCTTCCTCTTCCTCCCGCCCTGGAAGAATGACCCTTTTTCTGTCCGTTAACGGTCCGTTACCTGTCTGTCTGATTGGTCTTTACTAGCGGACTCCCGGTAGCTCTCCGCCACCGTCCTTAGCTCGGTCACGTGGTCGTGATCCTCGCAGATCAAACCGGCGTCGGGATGCGCGCGCAGCACGCGCTCCGTGTTCGTTGGCAGTTTGTGGAAACGTCTTTGTCTTATTGACTCCATATTTAACGTTAGTCCGAAAAGAAAACGCAGTTTCCCTCCGAGCAGTTAGTTAGCTAGTTCGTTAACCAGTCTAACGTTTTCTGATAGTTTTGAAAAGCTTCCCTAACAACGGTCGCCCTGCCAGGTGTTCTGTCCATCTATGCTCCCTGTCGGAATGTGTTACCTAGCGGTTCTGCACATGCGTGTATGTAACTACATCTTCATATTTGTTTGTTTGTTTGTTTGTTCGTTTTACAAGGGTAAATGCGCTGTAAGAATATACAGAGCATATTTGGATAGAGCATATTAAAGGAGTAGTAAAGGGAAAATGCATGTTTAGCCCCGTTTTAAGATTACTTATGATCATATACAATGGTTCAGATCAAAACGTTGACAAAACTAGTCTGCCAGCCCCCCTACACCGTGTCATGTGGGGGGGGGAACAAAAGCACTGTGACTGTGTCACCTACAAGGTTTTACTGACAATGACCAGGATGTAGGCCTATAGTCGGTTCACTTACTCCAGACTAATGTACTTACAGTATTGAAAGTCACTTTGGATAAAAGCATCTGCTAAATGAATAAAACATATTTTTTAAGAGTACATGTAAAGTTTCTAGCCAGTTAGACAGGTGAGGTGAGAGTGAAGCCCATTGTGACAGTGGTGACAGTGACGTTCAGGTGTTGAAGTAACGCTTGTTTCAGATCTTCATGGGGAATGAACTCGGAAGCCCGTAGAGCAGCTCCCGCTCACAGACACACAGACAGACAGACAGACAGACACACAGACAGACAGACAGACAGATGAAGGACACAGAGACCAGGAAGTTTAGTTCAGCTCATGTAATTGTTATTGTTGGGTATTCTTGAGGGACATAGGAGGGAGAAAGTCTACATGCTTCAACACATGTTGGTCACATTGAAAGTTTACACAACAGAATACCTGTCAAGTCAGACAATATACACAACCACACATACACACACACACACACACACACACACATCCCACACAACCACACATACACACACACACATCCCACACACACACACACACACACACATCCCACACATACACACACACGTGCTGCTGGCTATGTATCCAGAGCCAGGGGTCATGGGTCAAGGGTTGCGGTGGTTAGAACGGGTCCACATGGAGCCTCAGACATCAGGAGAGTCCTGGAGGTCGAGGGTCACGTGAGGTCAGGTAGGGGTCACACATAGCAGCGATGACCTCACACTCTCGCTCAGGGCGGGAGGGGTCGTAGTTCAGGGGTCAGACCTGGGAAAGTCTCCTCTGTCAGTCTTGTCTGACCCTCCAACACGCACACGCAGTAGCCAATCACAGTGCCAGGCCACCGGCCCGTCATCCAATCAGCACCCCAGGCCACTGATGGAGCCAATCCTGTCGACCTTCATTCCGAAGCAGCCGCGCAGGGTGGACTTCCTGCTCCGCCCACGGAACTTCCTCTGACGCTGCAGGAAGTCCAGGAAGTAGCGCGGCACCACCACCCCTCGCCCCGCCCCCACGCCTCTCCCGGCCAACCCCCCGGCAGCCTGGGCGAAGGGGGCAGGGCTGTCGGCTGACCCCTCCGTGACCTTGGTCAGGGGCGGGGCCTGGATCAGGGAGCTGAGATGAGCGCCAAAGAGCTGCTCCAGAACCTGGCGGGGTCAGAGGTCAACACTGTTAGACCATCACTATTAAATAACTGAACTACTTCATATTAAACCTTCACAATCACTATTTAATAACTGAAATACTTTACTTTACATACATATTATACCATCACTATTATTAAATAACTTTAGTACTTCTTATTACACCGTCACAATTACTATTCAATAACTACTCAAATAACTACTAATTAAATAACCACTTCACTGGATCACCGTCACTATTAAACTGAGAGAGAGACAAGGAGAGAGTGATGAGAGAGAGAGAGAGTGATGAGAGAGAGGGAGACTGATGGAGAGAGGGAGAGAGTGATGAGAGAGAGAGAGGGATGGAGAGAGAGAGACTGATGGAGAGAGTGATGGAGAGAGGGAGAGAGTGATGGAGAGAGATGGAGAGAAGGAGTGGAGAGAGAATAATGGAGAGTGCTGGATAGAGAGAAGGAGCGATGGAGAGAGAGATGAAGAAAGCGATGGAGAGTGTTCAGTAGGGTTATGGAGAGTGTTCAGTGGGGTTATGGAGAGTGTTCAGTAGGGTTATGGAGAGTGTTCAGTATTGTAATGTAGGGCTATGAGGATGAGGATGATGAAGAGGAAGTGTGACTGACCTGTGTGTCGTCTCGGGGGCGAGAGGGTCGTGACTCGGTCAGAGCCAGCAGGACGAGCAGGAGCAGGAGACGAGACGTAGATGAAGCAGACATCTTTGTTGTAGAAGGTCCTGGAACTTGTAAGCTTGTATTCAGGCCTCAACATTTAGGATTGAACGTGTATGAAAGGTTGTTTTCAGGTGATATCCCGGTCCAGGTTACATCCAGGTGGTGTGGTGTCTCTGTCCTGTAGGTCAGGACGCGTCTGAGCCCTCAGCCCTGGAGGAGGAGCTTATATACACCAGCGCCATGAGGTCACACATTCCTGCTCCACCACCCTGGAGACGGTGCACACCCCCGACGACCCTCCCTCCAGACCGTCCTCCTCTCTCCCCCCGACCCTCCCTCCAGACCGTCCTCCTCTCTCCCCCCCCTCTCCCTCCAGACTCTCCTCCTCTCTCCCCCCCTCCCTCCCTCCAGACTGTCCTCTCTCCCCCCGACCCTCCCTCCAGACTGTCCCCCTCTCTCCCCCCTCTCTCCCTCCAGACTGTCCTCTCTCCCCCCCCCCTCTCCCTCCAGACTGTCCTCTCTCCCCCCCCCTCTCCCTCCAGACTGTCCCCCTCTCTCCCTCCAGACTGTCCTCCTCTCTCCCCCCCCTCTCTCCCTCCAGACTGTCCTCCTCTCTCCCCCCCTCTCTCCCTCCAGACCTTCCTCCTCTCTCCCTCCAGACTGTCCTCCTCTCTCCCCCCCTCTCTCCCTCCAGACTGTCCCTCTGTCTGTTCCCCTCTCTCTCTCTCTCTCCCTCTCTCTCTCTCTCTCTCTCCCTCTCTATCTCCTTCCCTCTCTCTCCTTCCTCTCTCTCTCTCTGCTTCCCTCTCTCTCTCTCTCTCTCTCACACACACACACACACACACGCTAGTTAAAACAGTTACAACCCAGGTTGAAGAGAATTCAACTCAGTCACTCAATACCTCTCTCCATCTCTCCCTCTCCATCTCTCTCTCCATCTCTCTCCCTCTCTCCATCTCTCTCCATCTCTCCCTCTCCATCTCTCTCTCCATCTCTCATCTCTCCATCTCTCTCTCCATCTCTCTCACTCTGTCCATCTCTCTCTCCCTCTGTCCATCTCTCTCTCTCCCTTCCTCCCTCTCTCTCTGCCCCCTGCTGATCAGGGTTGTAAGCTAATCTAAAACAAGGGCCTCATTAGGTCACTCATTATCTAATTTAATAACAGTCTAATAGTCCCACACTCACACACAGTGGACCCTGACGACCCCTGACCTCCCTGGCCCCGCCTCTCGTAAAGCGTTTCCGTGGAGAGCTGCGCGTCGTCTTAACAATTTCCTCACAGGCTTCCACCGACGCTATTCGTCTCCATGGATACAGCCATAGGTGAGACCCCCTAACCTAGTGTATGTGTGTGTGTGTGTGTGTGTGTGTGGGTGGATGAGTGGGTGTGTGTGTGTGTGTGTGTGTGTGAGGGTGGATGGATGAGTGTGTTGGTGGATTGATGGATGTGTGTGTGTTTGGGGGGGGGGGGTGGATGGGTGTGTGTGTGTGTGAGGGTGGATGGGTGTGTGTGAGGGTGTGTGTAGGTGGATGGGTGTGTGTGTGTGTGTGTAGGTGTGTGTGAGGATGGGTGTGTGTGAGTGCAGGTGTGTGAGTGTGCGTGAGTCAGTGTGTGTGTGTGTGGTGTGTGTGTTTGTGTGTGTGGTGGAGTGTGTGTGTGTGGTGTGTGTGTGTTTCCGTGTGTGGTGCGAGTGTGTGTGTGTGGTGTGTGTGTGTGTGGTGTGTGTGTGTGTTTCTGTGTGTGGTGTGTGTGTGGTGTATGTGTGTTTCTGTGTGTGGTGTGTGTGTGAGTCTGTGTGGTGTGTGTGTGTCTCTGTGTGTAGTGGAGTGTGTGTGTGTGTGGTGTGTGTGTGTGTGTTTCTGTGTGTGGTGGAGTGTGTGTGTGTGGTGTGTGTGTGTCTCTGTGTGTAGTGGAGTGTGTGTGAGTTGCTTGCGTCTTTGCTGACGTCAGTGCTAGCGTGCTGAATGGGGTGCAGACGGGGGGCGGGGTGGTTTTGTTCTAGGGGGGCGGGGGGGTGGTTTTGTTCTAGGGGGGCGGGGGGTGGTTTTGTTCTAGGGAGGTGGGGGGGTGGTTTTGTTCTAGGGGCTAACAAAGACCATGAGGGGGGTTATAAACACCCCATCACCCCCGCCCACCCAAACCATCACCATCACCATCCGCCCGCCTGATTGATGAGCTCTCGTCTGTGTGTGTGTGTGCGTGTGCGTGTGTGTGTGTGTGTGAGTGCTACACCCTCTGACGCCTAAGGCATTCTTCACCCCCGAGTGCCATACTGTGCCAACCAGAGCCTGGCGCAAACACACACGCACACACACACACACACACACGCACACACACACACACACACGCACACACACACACACACACGCACACACACACACACACACGCACACACACACAGCAGTGAGATAGTGCTGGTGAGACCAACTTTCTGGCCCGTGAGCATCACTAAGCAACAGCTGCCTCCCGGCCCAAACGCCTGCTTCTTTCATGACAGGAGCCCCTCTGACGTGTGTGTGTGTGTGTGTGTGCGTGTGTGTGTGTGTGTGTGTTGATAAGTGTCTGCACTCATCAACCATCATAAAGAGGAGGAGTCTCCCCCCTCAACCCATCTTATCGTACGCAGGGTGAGTGCAGGGCTGTGATTGGTGGGTTAGGAGGGACAGCGCCATGTGTTCAGGCTAGGCTACTCATCTCATCTACTTCCTGGTGCTCAGTGAGGAAGGTGTTAAGTCAGAACACATAATAATAATAATAATAAAAACATTGTGTTCATGTTATTTCTAGAACTCAAAGCACTGCGTCTCTATATACATTTAAACATGCCAGACGCGCAGTGATGGGGTCTGATTCCTCCCTCAAGCTCATGATGTCACAGCGATGTCACAGAAGAAAACAGCCAATAAGAGCACAGGACTTCTGATTTTTTCTGTTTGTGTTTTTATTTGTACGTGACGTCGTGGAGGAGTGACATGGGGGTGGGGGGGGGGGGACGGGGGGGGGACGGGGGGGGACGGGGGGGGGGGGGGGGGACAGGGGACGGGGGACATACAGAACAGTAAGAGTGGAATTTGAACATCAGAGATCAGGGAGCCAGTGTGACCTCTGACCTGGACCCGGGCCAGTCGTCATGGTGACGGGGAGGCTGGTCTAGTTGATCTTGGGGTGGCGGAAGTCTTTGCCCGCGAACTTGGCGTGAGCTCCCAGCTCCTCCTCGATCCTGCAGACACAGGTCAGAGGTCATGATGCTGCGCCTCTACAGTCCGTCTGTGTGTGTGTGTGTGTGTGTGTGAGAGAGAGGGAGGGAGGGAGGGAGGGAGGCAGAATGAGAGAGAGAGAGAGAGAGAGAGACTCACCTCATCAGCTGGTTATATTTGGCCAGACGTTCTGACCTACAGGGGGCGCCAGTCTTGATCTGGGGGGGATGGGCAGATATGAGTCACAGGCTAGAGGTGTGTGTGTACGTTTGTGTGTGTGTGTGTGTACGTGTATGAGAGAATGTGTGTGTGTGTGTCTGTGTACGTGTATGAGAGAATGTGTGTGTGTGTGTCTGTGTACGTGTATGAGAGAATGTGTGTGTGTGTGTGTGTGTGTGTCTACCTGTCCAGTGCAGAGTCCGACCACCAGGTCAGCGATGAAGGTGTCCTCTGTCTCTCCAGAGCGATGGCTGACCATCACCCCCCAGCCGTTACTCTGAGCCAGCTTACACCTGAACACACACATAGGAAATGAGCCAGCTTACACCTGAACACACACACACAGGAAATGAGCCATCTTACACCTGAACACACACACACAGGAAATGAGCCAGCTTACACCTGAACACACACACATAGGAAATGAGCCAGCTTACACCTGAACACACACACACACAGGAAATGAGCCAGCTTACACCTGAACACACACGCACATGGGAAATGAGCCAGCTTACACCTGAACACACACACACACAGGAAATGAGCCAGCTTACACCTGAACACACACACATGGGAAATGAGCCAGCTTACACCTGAACACACACACATAGGATCTGAGCCAGCTTACACCTGAACACACACACACACAGGAAATGAGCCAGCTTACACCTGAACACACACACACAGGAAATGAGCCAGCTTACACCTGAACACACACGCACACAGGAAATGAGCCAGCTTACACCTGAACACACACGCACATAGGATCTGAGCCAGCTTACACCTGAACACACACACACACAGGAAATGAGCCAGCTTACACCTGAACACACACACGCACACAGGAAATGAGCCAGCTTACACCTGAACACACACACACACATAGGAAATGAGCCAGCTTACACCTGAACACACACACATGGGAAATGAGCCAGCTTACACCTGAACACACACACACAGGAAATGAGCCAGCTTACACCTGAACACACACACACACACAGGAAATGAGCCAGCTTACACCTGAACACACACACACACAGGAAATGAGCCAGCTTACACCTGAACACACACACACACAGGAAATGAGCCAGCTTACACCTGAACACACACGCACACAGGAAATGAGCCAGCTTACACCTGAACACACACACACACAGGAAATGAGTCCTTACCCCAAGTAAGGACAATTACTGCAAGTCGCTTCGGATAAAAGTGTCTGTTAACTGTGAGGTGATGTGATGTGATGGTGACGTGATTGTAATGTGATTGTAATGTGATTGTAATGTGATGGTGAGGTGATGGTGATGTGATAGTGATGTGATAGTGATGTTCTGTGCTGGACTCACGCCTGGATGGACTCGGTGACGGAGCCGATCTGGTTGACCTTGAGCAGCAGGCAGTTGCAGGCCCTCGTGTCCACGGCCTGCTGGATGCGCTGGGGGTTGGTCACCGTCAGGTCGTCCCCCACCACCTGGATGTCCACCGAGCCGGTGAACTGGGACCAGTTCTCCCAGTCGTCCTGGTCGAACGGGTCCTCGATGGACTGGACTGGAGGGGCCGGGGGGGGGGGGGGGGGGTCAGTACTGGGGCGCACGTGTGTGTGTGTGTGTAGGATGGTTTTGTGTGTGTAGGATGGTTTTGTGTGTGTAGGATGGTTTTGTAAGGATACGTTTACAGTTTATAGGAGAAGGGTTGAGGAATGTAAGGTCTTTCTGAGGCATGCTTGTGGTGTGTGTGTGGTCACTGTGGGGTGTGTGTTTGTGGTCTGTGTGTGGTCACTGTGGGGTGTGTCTGTGTGGCGTGTGTGTGGTCACTGTGGGGTGTGTCTGTGTGGCGTGTGTGTGGTCACTGTGGGGTGTGTCTGTGTGGCGTGTGTGTGGTCACTGTGGGGTGTCTGTGTGTGGCGTGTGTGTGGTCACTGTGGGGTGTGTCTGTGTGGCGTGTGTGTGGTCACTGTGGGGTGTGTCTGTGTGGCGTGTGTGTGGTCACTGTGGGGTGTGTCTGTGTGGCGTGTGTGTGGTCACTGTGGGGTGTGTCTGTGTGGTGTGTGTGTGGTCACTGTGGGGTGTGTGTTTGCGGTGTGTGTGTGGTCACTGTGGGGTGTGTGTGTGTGGCGTGTGTGTGGTCACTGTGGGGTGTGTCTGTGTGGTGTGTGTGTGGTCACTGTGGGGTGTGTGTGTGTGGCGTGTGTGTGGTCACTGTGGGGTGTGTCTGTGTGGCGTGTGTGTGGTCACTGTGGGGTGTGTCTGTGTGGCGTGTGTGTGGTCACTGTGGGGTGTGTCTGTGTGGCGTGTGTGTGGTCACTGTGGGGTGTGTCTGTGTGGTGTGTGTGTGGTCACTGTGGGGTGTGTGTTTGCGGTGTGTGTGTGGTCACTGTGGGGTGTGTGTGTGTGGCGTGTGTGTGGTCACTGTGGGGTGTGTCTGTGTGGTGTGTGTGTGGTCACTGTGGGGTGTGTCTGTGTGGTGTGTGTGTGGTCACTGTGGGGTGTGTGTGTGTGGCGTGGTGCTGTGGGACCATGTCTAGTCTGACTATCTTCTCATCAGTGTGGCAGATTGTGATGTTTGCTGAGTTCTTATCAGCTGCTAACCTGGACGGCCAGAGACCACACACACACACACACACACACACACACACACACCACACACACACACACACACACACACACACACACACACACACACACACACACACACCACACACACCACACACACCACACACACACACACACACACACACACACACACACACACACACCACACACACCACACACACCCCACACACACACACACACACACACACACACACACACACACACACTTATGCAACGTATAAGACAGGAGAAGTCCCAGACATAATGGAATAGGTTATATTGACCTTTGAGTGTGTGTGTGTGTACCTGGGTAGTTCTTGATTAAGTTCTTGTCCAGGTGTGTGTGTGTGTGTGTGTGTGTGTGTGTGTGTGTGTGTGTGTGTGTGTGTACCTGGGTAGTTCTTGATGAAGTTCTTGTACAGGTGTGTGTGTGTGTGTGTGTGTGTGTACCTGGGTAGTTCTTGATGAAGTTCTTGTACAGGTGTGTGTGTGTGTGTGTGTGTGTGTGTGTGTGTGTGTGTGTGTGTGTACCTGGGTAGTTCTTGATGAAGTTCTTGTACAGGTGTGTGTGTGTGTGTGTGTGTGTGTGTACCTGGGTAGTTCTTGATGAAGTTCTTGTACAGGTGTGTGTGTGTGTGTGTGTGTGTGTGTGTGTGTGTGTGTGTGTGTGTGTGTGTGTGTACCTGGGTAGTTCTTGATGAAGGTCTTGTAAAGGTCTCCTAGCTGCTGTCCAGAGATGTACCTGGCCGGATCGTCAGGGGACTTGAAGTCCAGGTCGTATTTCCCAGCCTTGTAGAACTCGGACGCTGCCACGTCCATCCCAACGATGATCTTATCTGGGTAGCCGGCCTTCTCTATGGCCGTCTTCAACAGCTCCAGGGCTGAGGAGGAGGAGGAGGAGGTGAGTATATAGTACCAAGAACAACACACACTCAGTCAAACCCACATACACACTTCAACAGCTCCAGGGCTGAGGAGGAGGAGGAGGAGGAGGAGGAGGAGGAGGAGGAGGAGGAGGTGAGTATATAGTACCAAGAAACACATACACTCAGTCAAACCCACATACACACTTCAACAGCTCCAGGGCTGAGGAGGAGGAGGAGGAGGAGGAGGAGGAGGTGAGTATATAGTACACTCAGAACAACACACACTCAGTCAAACAGCTCCAGGGCTGAGGAGGAGGAGGAGGAGGAGGAGGTGAGTATATAGTACACCAAGAACAACACACACTCAGTCAAACCCACATACACACTTCAACAGCTCCAGGGCTGAGGAGGAGGAGGAGGAGGAGGAGGAGGAGGTGAGTATATAGTACACTAAGAACAACACACACTCAGTCAAACACACATACACACTTCCTCTTAAAGCCGTGGCAGGTTATTGATTTGCATTTACATTGGATAGTTTATAATCCATCATGTTGTCTTGTTAATACACGTGTTAATGTCACTGAACCAGACACATAACTTTAATAGTTTATAGATCCGTTAATCCAACCATTCCAACGTTGAGTTCATATCAAATGAGATGTTGGATAGTCCTGTACGCTGCTTATTCCTGCAGCAGAGTGAACTACCTCACACTGAGAAACCACATGGACTTAATAACACCATGTGACTGATTCCTATTGGAAGAGTCAACTAGATTTGAAGGAAGAGAGAGAATGCTTATTGATTTGAAGGAAGAGAGAGAATGCTTCTTTATTTGAAGGAAGAGAGAGAATGCTTATTTTAAGCATGTAGGCTGTATTTTGATGACACATCTCTAAAGTTATGAGAACAAACAGCAGTTTCCCTCGCAGGTTATTTCTGCAACACAATTCACACACAACTATAACACTATTTCTGCCTGCTCAACATTTTGAGCTGCCGAGTCAAAAGTTTGCACTCACCAAATGACAGTATACTTTTCTAATCACCATTCTTTAGGCCCATTTCCCTGTCCTGTTTTTAAAATGGAAATGGACTTCCCTTTCCAGAGGCAAACAAATCAAACTTATTATTATTCTGTTTTACTTATATTGTTACATTTTAAATGTTTAAATAGCCCATTATTGGATAATATTAGATATTTTATATATGTGAAAGCCCCTGATTTTGGGTTAGGGTTAGGGTTAGGGTTAACCCTAACCCTAACCTTAACCCTAACCCTAACCCTAACCCTAACCCTAACCTCATCCTCTCTACCCCAACTCTAACCATACCTCCCACCCTAACCCCCTCATCCTCTCCTCACCACCTCATCCTCATCCTCTCCTCACCACTTGGTGGTAGCCAGATGCTCACCCTCGTTGTTCTCCAGGATGTTGGGGGCGAAGCCGCCCTCGTCCCCCACGTTGGTGGCGTCCTGGCCGTACTTGGCCTTGATGACGTTCTTCAGGTTGTGGTAGACCTCGGCGCCGATGCGCATGGCCTCGTGGAAGCTGGCGGCGCCCACCGGCAGGATCATGAACTCCTGCATGGCCAGCTTGTTACCAGCATGGGAACCACCGTTGATCACGTTAAACGCCTGAGGAGAGAGAGAGAGAAGAGAGAGAGAGAGAGAGAGGAGGGAGAGAGAGAGAGAGAGGAGAGAGAGAGAGAGAGAGAGAGAGAGAGAGAGAGAAGAGAGGGAGGGAGGGAGGGAGGGAGGGGGAGAGAGAAGAGAGGAGGGAGAGAGAGAGAGAGAGAGAGAAAAGAGGAGAGAGAGAGAGAAGAGGAGGGAGAGAAAAGAGAGATAAGAGAGGAGAGGAGAGAGAGAGAGAAAGAGAGGAGAGAGAGAGAGAGAGAGAAGAGATAAGAGGAGAGGAGAGAGTGGAGAGAAAGGAGAGAAAAGAGAGGAGAGAGAAGAGGAGGGAAGTGAGAAAAGAGAGAGAAGAGGAGGAGAGAAGAGAGAGAGAGAAGAGAGGAGGGAGAGAGAGAAGAGAGGAGAGAGAAAAGAGAGAAAAGAGAGGAGAGGGAAGAGAGTAGAGGAAGGTTTAGACATCTGATATAAACTACCTGCAGGATGACAGACAGACAGAGACAGAGAGACAGACAGACAGACAGAGAGACAGACAGACAGACAGACAGACAGACAGACAGACAGACAGAGAGACAGACAGGCAGACAGACAGAGAGACAGGGAGGATGACAGAGAGACAGAGAGACAGACAGAGACAGAGAGACAGAGAGACAGACAGACAGACAGACAGACAGACAGACAGAGAGACAGACAGACAGACAGACAGACAGATAGACAGACAGACAGACAGACAGAGAAACAGACAGACAGACTCACGGGGACAGGCAGGATGACAGACAGACAGACAGAGAGAGAGACAGACAGAGAGAGAGACAGACAGAGACAGACAGACAGAGAGACTCACAGGGACAGGGAGGATGACAGACAGACAGACAGAGAGACAGACAGACAGACAGAGAGACAGACAGACAGACAGACAGACAGACAGACAGACAGAGAGACAGACAGACAGGCAGACAGAGAGACTCACGGGAACAGGCAGGATGACGTCCTTGTGTCCGGCCAGGTCAGCGATGTGGCGGTACAGAGGGACGGCCTTCTCCGCCGCGCCGGCCTTGCAGACGGCCAGGGACACGCCCAGGATGGCGTTGGCTCCAAACTTAGCTGAGGGGAGAGAGACAAGTCAACACAATGATGGATAGAGGGATGGATAGAGGGATGGAAGGATAGATGGATAGAGGAGGACAAGGAGGAAGAATAGAAAGAAAGAGGGATACAGTGACAGAAGGAAAGAGAGAGGGAGAGAAGGACAGAGAGATCTTACACTTGTTCTCCGTTCCGTCCAACTCCAACATGAACCTGTCGATCTTCTCCTGCTCAACCACACTGAAGTTCTGAGAGAGAGAGAGAGAGAGAGAGAGAGAGAGGGAGAGAGAGAGAGAGAGAGAGAGAGAGGGGCGGGGCCTGTCAGAGGAGGGGTGTGTGTGTGTGTGTGTGTGTGTGTGTGTGTGTGTGTACACAGACCTTTGCGATCAGTTTGGCGGCGATGTCGTTGTTGACATGATCGACAGCCTTCTTGGTGCCTGCAGACCAGAGCGGCAGATCACAGAGAGACAGATCAGACAAGACTAGTCTGACTCAGTGGATGTAGGTTGAGGATAAGCCGTGTCACTCGTTTAATTACTGCTCAATCAGTGGCGATGGGACTGGCTATGAGAT
Source organism: Borostomias antarcticus (assembly GCF_949987555.1). Lineage (NCBI taxonomy): Eukaryota > Metazoa > Chordata > Actinopteri > Stomiiformes > Stomiidae > Borostomias > Borostomias antarcticus. The sequence continues at coordinate 223,123 of NW_028175885.1, forward strand.
ACTAGAGCCCTGACCTTTGCCCTTTGGGCCCTCCCCCAGATTGCCCCTCCCCCTGACCTCTGCCCAGGTAGTCCCTCCCCCTGACCTCTGACCTTTGCCCAGGTAGCGGCTCTTGTCTCCGTCCCTCAGCTCCAGAGCCTCATGGACGCCTGTAGACGCTCCGCTGGGGACCGCCGCCCTGAAACGCCCTGCACACACACACACACACACACACGCACGCACGCACACACACACACACACACACACACACACACACACACCACACGCACACAAGAGTCAATGCTTTAGCAACTAAATGTATGTTTGAGTGTAAACAGAACTGAGAATGAGGGTTGACCAGGTGTGTGTGTGTGTGTGTGTGTGTGTTTGTGTGTGTTTGTGTGTGTGTGTTTGTGTGTGTGTGTGTGTGTGTACCCTTAGCGGTGAAGAGGTCGACCTCGACGGTGGGGTTTCCTCTGGAGTCGAGGATCTCGCGTGCGTGGATCTTAGTGATGGACATTCTGAGAGAGAGAGAGGGATGAGAGGAGGAAGAGAGAATTACGTAGGGAGAGGAGGAGGAGAGAGGGAGGCAGAGAGAGAGAGAGAGAGAGAGAGAGAGAGAGAGAGGACAAAAGAGAAAATATTAACTATTGACCTTCAAATTCTCCTTGTTGTTACTGTTGTTCTTCATATTTAAGTCAATCTAGTGTTCTGTTAGTGTGTGTGTGTGTGTGTGTGTGTGTGTGTGTGTGTGTGTGTGTGTGTACAGACCTGTGCTAGCTAGCCTGTGTAGCATCATGCTAGTAGCAGCATGGTGCAGTGTGTCCCTCTCTGCACACCGTAGCTCTAGTGTCCTAACAGCATCCTGATCTAGCGAGTCACACAGACAGCCTATCCCGGCTCAGAGGGCCCGGAGAGAGCCAATAGGAGCTCAGGACAGTGAAATGTGGGAGTGGGGAGGGGCGTGCTGATATATTTAGCTCACCTCTCACCGAGCTGGAGCTCAACACAATCTCTCTTTCTCTCCGTCTGTCCTGCCCTCTATCCTGTCTTTCTTTCTTCTTCCTTCAGTTCTGTGTCTCCGTTTCTCTGTTTCTCTGTGTCTAACGGTTGGGTAAATCTGTTCTGACACTTGATTCAACCTCTCTTTCTCTCTCTCTGTGTGTGTGTGTGTGTGTGTGTGTCTGTGTGTGTGTGTGTGTGTGTGTGTGTGTGTGTCTCCGTGTGTCTCTCCCTCGCCCCCCACTACCAGCTGTCTGATGGACCAAAGCCCCCCATCCTCTGACCTACATGCTCTCTAAGGAGAGATATTCATAGACTGTGTGTGTGTGTGTGTGTGTGTGTGTGTGTGTGCGTGTGTGTGTGTGTGTGTGTGTGTGTGTGTGTGAACGTGCCTTACAGTGTGTGCGTGTGCGCGCGCACGTGTGTGTGTGTGAGAATGTGCCTTACAGTGTGTGTGTGTGATCTTTACAGAGTCCCTTTGACCTCTGACCTTTCCCTTCACCCTTTCTGCAGAGGTCAAGGTTGGGGTTGGTATTACTGTATTACAGCAGGCATGTAGAACAGGGTATTAATACACACACACTCTGAGTGACATTAACGGTGACATTTTCTCCAATGATAAGTTATCAAGCTCTTCTGTTTGGTTGGCTGTCTGGGAGACAAGATGTCTTATCCGCCCATCAGAGAGCATTCCAACACACTCCCTCACACACACACACACACACACACACACACACACACACACACACACACACACACACACGCTCTCTCTCCCTCTCTCACACACACGCTCTCTCCCCTCCCCTCTCTCTCTCCCTCTCTCACACACACGCTCTCTCTCCCCTCCCCTCTCTCTCTCCCTCTCTCACACACACGCTCTCTCTCCCCTCCCCTCTCTCTCTCTCTCGCTCCCTCGCTCGCTCCCTCTCTCACACACACACGCTCTCTCTCCCCTCCCCTCTCTCTCTCCCTCTCTCACACACACACGCTCTCTCTCCCCTCCCCTCTCTCTCTCCCTCTCTCACACACACACCCTCCCCCTCTCTCTCTATCTCTCTCACACACACACACGCTCTCTCTCCCCTCCCCTCTCTCTCTCCCTCCCACACACCCTCCCCCTCTCTCTCTCCCTCTCTCACACACACGCTCTCTCTCCCCTCCCCTCTCTCTCTCCCTCCCACACACCCTCCCCCTCTCTCTATCTCTCACACACACACACACACACAGATAGACATGGCTCATGACACACCCTCCCCCTCTCTCTATCTCTCACACACACACACACACACACACACACACACACACACACACACACACACACACACACACACACACAGATAGACATGGCTCATGACACATTCTTCTTCTCTCTCTTTTACTGTAGAACCACTATTACTAGACCGTCCAGTCACATGTTCTTCCAGCCGCGCGGCTTTAGGGGCTGTAGAGGTTTAGAGGCTGTAGAGGCTGTAGAGGTTTAGAGGCTGGGCTGTAGAGGCTGTAGGGGCTGTAGAGGCTGCTGGACTGTGTCTCTGCATGTGGCCCATCCTCCAGGCCAGAAGGGGGCCAGGAGCAGGGGACCAGGAGCAGGAGGTCAGGAGGTCAGGAGCAGGAGGTCAGGAGGTCAGGAGCAGGGGACCAGGGGCAGGGGGTCAGGAGGTCAGGAGCAGGGGACCAGGAGCAGGAGGTCAGGAGGTCAGGAGGTCAGGAGCAGGGGACCAGGAGCAGGAGGTCAGGAGGTCAGGAGCAGGGGACCAGGAGCAGGAGGTCAGGAGGTCAGGAGCAGGGGACCAGGAGCAGGAGGTCAGGAGGTCAGGAGCAGGAGGTCAGGAGGTCAGGAGCAGGAGGTCAGGAGGTCAGGAGCAGGAGGTCAGGAGGTCAGGAGCAGGAGGTCAGGAGCAGGGGACCAGGAGCAGGGGTCAGGAGCAGGGGGTCAGGAGGTCAGGAGGTCAGGAGCAGGGGTCAGCCTGACAGGCGCCCGGGGAGCGATTAGGGGTTCAGAGTCTCAAGGACACGTCCACACGGGAGCTGGACTCAACACCCTCTGACCCACGGACCAGCTGCTCTACCTCCCAGCGTTAATGAACCTGCTACAGACACGACCAACACTGGTCTAGTTACTGAACCAGCGTGTTAATGAACCTGCTACAGACACGACCAACACTAGTCTAGTTACTGAACCAGCGTGTTAATGAACCTGCTACAGACACGACCAACACTAGTCTAGTTACTGAACCAGCGTGTTAATAAACCTGCTACAGACACGACCAACACTGGTCTAGTTACTGAACCAGCGTGTTAATAAACCTGCTACAGACACGACCAACACTAGTCTAGTTACTGAACCAGCGTGTTAATGAACCTGCTACAGACACGACCAACACTAGTCTAGTTACTGAACCAGCGTGTTAATGAACCTGCTACAGACACGACCAACACTAGTCTAGTTACTGAACCAGCGTGTTAATGAACCTGCTACAGACACGACCAACACTAGTCTAGTTACTGAACCAGCGTGTTAATGAACCTGCTACAGACACGACCAACACTAGTCTAGTTACTGAACCAGTGTTACTGCTGCTGTATTCATGCTACTGAGAGGAAAGAGAGTTGTCTCTGTCTGTCTGTCTGTCAGGGTTAGCTAACCTGTCTGTCTGTCTGTCTGGGTTAGCTAACCTGTCTGTCTGTCTGTCTGTCAGGGTTAGCTAACCTTCTATCTGTCTGTCTGTCTGTCTGGGTTAGCTAACCTGTCTGTCTGTCTGTCTGGGTTAGCTAACCTGTCTGTCTGTCTGTCTGTCAGGGTTAGCTAACCTGTCTGTCTGTCTGTCTGTCTGGGTTAGCTAACCTGTCTGTCTGTCTGTCTGTCTGGGTTAGCTAACCCGTCTGTCTGTCTGTCTGTCTGTCTGTCTGTCTGGGTTAGCTAACCTTCTATCTGTCTGTCTGTCTGGGTTAGCTAACCTTCTGTCTGTCTGTCTGGGTTAGCTAACCTGTCTGTCTGTCTGGGTTAGCTAACCTGTCTGTCTGTCTGTCTGTCTGTCTGTCAGTGTTAGCTAACCTTCTGTCTGTCAGGGTTCTGTCAAGGTCTGCTGCTTGAGAGGGACACGCCGAGGTACCCCAACAGGGTCGTCTCTGTCTGTCTGTCAGACTGTCTGATGGAGGACCTCTCCTCTCTCTCGTGGTGCATTGTGGGTAGAGTCTGTATCAGCGTGACTCGGGTTTTGCATCGTTACACAAGCAGCCCCGCCGTGACCGGAGCAGCGCGGGCAGACCGGGACCGTGATGTAACGGTGACCAACGAAAAACGAACGTCTCTGTCCCTGGTTGTGTCCCTGGTTACGTCCGTCTGTCTGTCTGTCTGTCTGTCTGTCTGTCTGTCTGTCTGAGGGCCTGCCTGTCTGTCTGTCTGTCTGTCTGTCTGTCTGCCTGTCTGAGGACCTGCCTGTCTGTCTGCCTGTCTGTCTGTCTGTCCGTCTGTCTGAGGGCCTGCCGCGTCAAGCTGTCTGTCTGTCTGTCTGTCTGTCTGTCTGAGGGCCTGCCTGCCTGTCTGTCTGTCTGTCTGTCTGTCTGAGGGCGTGCCTGTCTGTCTGTCTGTCTGTCTGTCTGTCTGAGGGCCTGCCTGTCTGTCTGTCTGTCTGTCTGTCTGTCTGTCTGTCTGTCTGTCTGTCTGAGGGCGTCCAGCTGCAAGGTCACCACGTTACTGCGAGTCCGTGGAACGACTAACAACTTATTACAAAGGTTCCACAAGGACAATCTGAAGAGAAGCGCTCCCCTCGGAGTTGAGACCTACAGCACTATAAATCACCATTATGTGATTATTATATTATATATATTATATATTATATATATGTGATTTACTATTTCCTCATTCACGGCGTCTCTTAGTGAATGTGATATTATAACAGGCTCTCTTAGTGAATGTGATATTATAATAGGCTCTCTTAGTAAATGTTATATTATAATAGGCTCTCTCTTAGTGAATGTTATATTATAATAGGCTCTCTTAGTAAATGTTATATTATAATAGGCTCTCTCTTAGTAAATGTTATATTATAACAGGCTCTCTCTTAGTAAATGTTATATTATATAACAGGCTCAGTTCCTCAGTCTAACTCCTCCTCATTCACGCGCGCAGACTCCTCAAACTCTCAACGGTTCTGAAGTTGTTGTTGTTTAGTTTCAGAGAAAATTGAAGAGTGAACTTACTTGCTGGTTGTCTGGTTGTCTGGTTGTCTGGTTGTCTGGCTGGTTGGTTGGTTGTCTGGTTGTCTGTCTGTCTGCTGCGGGCTGACTGTCCTCCGGTTGGGAAGTGGTTCCCGGTGTGCCCGCGAGCTACTTTTATAACCGGGACCGGCGGGCCGAGCTCGATAAGGAGCGGCCGTTAGGGACCGTGTATAAACTCACTGCGTTAGGGACCGTGTATAAACTCACTACACCCCCTAGGCGGAGGCTGTCTCTCTCTCTCTCTGTGTGTGTGTGTGTGTGTGTGTGTGTGTGTGTGTGTGTGTGTGTGTGTGTGTGTGTGTGTGTGTGTGTGTGTGATAGACAGACAGATAGATAGCCTAGATTTAATTGAATGTGTGTGTGTGCGCATGTGTGTGATGTTTGGTGGTGATTAGTGCTCGTCTGATCTGAGGTCAGCGCGGTGATGACGGTGAGGGTATCGACCAGCGTCACGGAGCACCAGAGTAGACCCAGAGAGACCCAGAGAGACCCAGAGAGACCAATAGAGACCAAGAGAGACCCAGAGAGACCAAGAGAGACCCAGAGAGACTCAGAGAGACTCAGAGAGACCCAGAGAGACTCAGAGAGACCCAGAGAGACTCAGAGAGACCCAGAGAGACCCAGAGAGACCAAGAGAGACCAAGAGAGACCCAGAGAGACTCAGAGAGACTCAGAGAGACCCAGAGAGACTCAGAGAGACTCAGAGAGACCCAGAGAGACCCAGAGAGACCTAGAGAGACCAAGAGAGACCCAGAGAGACCCAGAGAGACTCAGAGAGACCCATGTCCCGCTGTGTTTGTCCAGATTCAGGGGAGCGTCTAGAAATAGAGATAGAGAGCCATTTCTCTAGTCCCCGCTCCACCATTATCCCGCCCGTCAGACTGTCCCTAGCCAGGCAGAAAGGTCAGAGTTTATGTAGAGGGGAAATGTGAGCCGTGGGTTCGACTGAAAGGCCAGTGTCCTGGACTTTCACGGTCTTACCCTTTTCACTGTCTCTCCGTGTCCATCCCCCCTCTCTCTCTCTCTCCCCCCCCTCTCTCTCTCTCTCCCCCCCTCTCTCTCTCTCACTCTCTCTCTCTCACTCTCCTTCTGTCTCTCTCTAGCTCTCTCTCTCCCCCCCCCTCTCTCCCTCTCTCTCTCCCCCCTCTCTCTCTCTCACTCTCTCTCTCTCACTCTCCTTCTGTCTCTCTCTCTCCCCCCCCCCTCTCTCCCTCTCTCTCTCCCCCCTCTCTCTCTCTCACTCTCCTTCTGTCTCTCTCTAGCTCTCTCTCTCCCCCCCCCTCTCTCTCTCTCACTCTCCTTCTGTCTCTCTCTCCCTCTCTCTCTCCCCCCCCCTCTCTCCTCTATCTCTCTCTCTTTCTCTCTATCACACACACCTTCCTGACCACTGATCTCTGATAGTCTTTACTTCTGGGATAAACTTATGGAGGCATGAGACACACATTCCACCAGTCATTTAGCAGACGCTTTTATCCCAAGCAACTTACAATAATTGCATTTATCATAGGAAGTCAGTGAACTTCTACTCAGCTCACGAGTGCATCTCCTTTCTAAACAAGTGACTAAGAGCAGAATCTAGTGCTGAAGGCAAAATGCAAGAATAGCAAGATACACACACACACACACACACACACACACACACTGGGAGTGTGAGAATAGAAGGGACAGACACAGACGTTGTTAAACCAGGGAGCAGAGAAGACTAGTCTGTCTCTGAGGTCTGAGACCTCCTGGTCCTCCAGCAGGGGGCGACCTCTCACACTGCAGCAGGGAGCTTCAACACGCCAGACAACACACACACTTCCACACACCACAAACACAAACACACACACATTACCATGTACACGCATACATTACCATGCACACACCAATCACACATACTTTAATGACCATACCAATCACAGTTTACATTTCATATTGTCTCTTCTACATAGCCGCAGCTGCCTTGACGACACTTTCTCTCTCTCCTCTCTCCCTCTCTCTCACACCATGTGTCAGCACACATTTGAATACCTTTATTAAGAAATCCTTGGACACGAACAATAATAGATGCACCAGCTCATAGTGTAATGCGCGAGTTCACGGATACAGGAAGTAGAGTCTCCTCTTCATATATATTTTGTTTATATAAATCTCCGCTTCATATCAACACCAGCAGCTCACATGTGGACCCACGCTGTACACTAGCATGTCTGAGCAGTAGGTATCTAAAACCTTAGGAAGGAACGCCTCCTCCAGACTGTGATCAGACTACATCCCTTCTTCTAAAACTTCTCTACTGTCCTCATCAACATCTGATGTTTTAGCTGCAGCGTTTGAAAAGACATCATAAAGGACGTCCTAGAAAAACATCCCTGGACATGATCAAGATGGACGCGGGTGGAGACCAGCGGTGAGAAGGCCAGGTGTCTGGAGGACCGGGAGAGAGACCAGCGGTGAGAAGGCCAGGTGTCTGGGTGACCGGGAGAGAGACCAGCGGTGAGACGGCCAGGTGTCTGGAGGACCGGGAGAGACCAGCGGTGAGAAGGCCAGGTGTCTGGGTGACCGGGAGAGAGACCAGCGGTGAGACGGCCAGGTGTCTGGAGGACCGGGAGAGAGACCAGCGGTGAGAAGGCCAGGTGTCTGGGTGACCGGGAGAGAGACCAGCGGTGAGACGGCCAGGTGTCTGGGTGACCGGGAGAGAAGGCCAGGTGCCTGGAGGACCGGGAGAGAGACCAGCGGTGAGACGGCCAGGTGTCTGGGTGACCGGGAGAGACCAGCGGTGAGACGGCCAGGTGTCTGGGTGACCGGGAGAGACGGCCAGGTGTCTGGGTGACCGGGAGAGAGACCAGCGGTGAGACGGCCAGGTGTCTGGAGGACCGGGAGAGACCAGCGGTGAGAAGGCCAGGTGTCTGGAGGACCGGGAGAGACCAGCGGTGAGAAGGCCAGGTGTCTGGAGGACCGGGAGACCAGCGGTGAGACGGCCAGGTGTCTGGAGGACCGGGAGAGACGGCCAGGTGTCTGAAGGACCGGGAGAGACCAGCGGTGAGACGGCCAGGTGTCTGGAGGACCGGGAGAGACGGCCAGGTGAGACGGCCAGGTGTCTGGAGGACCGGGAGAACTGGAGACCAGGATGGGAGGCCCGTCTGTGGACCACCCCGTGATGATGATGATGATGATGATGATGATATTCCATAATGCACATTTTGAACATGGTGGTTGAGACAAGTGTTTGTAGAGTGATGGAAATTGGAGCAAATTATGCAATAACACTAAACTAACACACCGTCCTTAACTAACACACCGTCCTTAACTAACACACCGTCCTTAACTAACACACCGTCCTTAACACACCGTCCTTAACTAACACACCGTCCTTAACTAACACACCGTCCTTAACTAACACCGTCCTTAACTAACACACCGTCCTTAACTAACACACCGTCCTTAACTAACACCGTCCTTAACTAACACACCGTCCTTAACTAACACCGTCCTTAACTAACACACCGTCCTTAACACACCGTCCTTAACTAACACACCGTCCTTAACACACCGTCCTTAACACACAGTCCTTAACTAACACACCGTCCTTAACACACCGTCCTTAACTAACACACCGTCCTTAACTAACACACCGTCCTTAACTCACAGTCCTTAACTAACACACCGTCCTTAACACACCGTCCTTAACACACAGTCCTTAACTAACACACCGTCCTTAACTAACACACCGTCCTTAACACACCGTCCTTAACTCACACACCGTCCTTAACTAACACCGTCCTTAACTAACACACCGTCCTTAACTAACACACCGTCCTTAACACACACACCGTCCTTAACTAACACCGTCCTTAACTAACACACCGTCCTTAACTAACACACCGTCCTTAACACACCGTCCTTAACTAACACCGTCCTTAACTCACACACCGTCCTTAACACACCGTCCTTAACTAACACACCGTCCTTAACTCACACACCGTCCTTAACTAACACAGTCCTTAACTAACACACCGTCCTTAACACACCGTCCTTAACACACCGTCCTTAACTAACACCGTCCTTAACTAACACACCGTCCTTAACTAACACAGTCCTTAACTAACACACCGTCCTTAACACACCGTCCTTAACACACCGTCCTTAACTAACACACCGTCCTTAACACACCGTCCTTAACACACCGTCCTTAACTAACACACCGTCCTTAACTAACACCGTCCTTAACTAACACACCGTCCTTAACTAACACACCGTCCTTAACTCACACACCGTCCTTAACTAACACAGTCCTTAACACACCGTCCTTAACTAACACACCGTCCTTAACTAACACACCGTCCTTAACTAACACACCGTCCTTAACTAACACCGTCCTTAACTAACACACCGTCCTTAACTAACACACCGTCCTTAACTAACACACCGTCCTTAACTAACACACCGTCCTTAACTCACACACCGTCCTTAACTAACACCGTCCTTAACTAACACACCGTCCTTAACTCACACACCGTCCTTAACTAACACACCGTCCTTAACTAACACAGTCCTTAACTAACACACCGTCCTTAACACACCGTCCTTAACTAACACACCGTCCTTAACTAACACCGTCCTTAACTCACACACCGTCCTTAACACACCGTCCTTAACTAACACACCGTCCTTAACTAACACAGTCCTTAACACACCGTCCTTAACACACCGTCCTTAACTAACACACCGTCCTTAACTAACACACCGTCCTTAACTAACACACCGTCCTTAACTAACACACCGTCCTTAACTAACACACCGTCCTTAACTCACACACCGTCCTTAACACACCGTCCTTAACTAACACACCGTCCTTAACTAACACACCGTCCTTAACTAACACACCGTCCTTAACTAACACCGTCCTTAACTAACACACCGTCCTTAACTAACACACCGTCCTTAACTAACACACCGTCCTTAACTAACACACCGTCCTTAACTAACACCGTCCTTAACACCGTCCTTAACACACCGTCCTTAACTAACACACCGTCCTTAACTAACACAGTCCTTAACTAACACAGTCCTTAACTCACACACCGTCCTTAACACACCGTCCTTAACTAACACCGTCCTTAACTAACACACCGTCCTTAACTAACACAGTCCTTAACTAACACAGTCCTTAACTCACACACCGTCCTTAACACACCGTCCTTAACACACCGTCCTTAACTAACACACCGTCCTTAACTAACACACCGTCCTTAACTAACACACCGTCCTTAACTAACACACCGTCCTTAACTAACACACCGTCCTTAACTAACACACCGTCCTTAACTAACACACCGTCCTTAACTAACACACCGTCCTTAACTAACACACCGTCCTTAACTAACACACCGTCCTTAACTAACACACCGTCCTTAACTAACACACCGTCCTTAACTAACACACCGTCCTTAACTAACACACCGTCCTTAACACACCGTCCTTAACTAACACACCGTCCTTAACTAACACACCGTCCTTAACTCACACACCGTCCTTAACACACCGTCTTTAACACACCGTCCTTAACTAACACACC
>NW_028175885.1:234084-236584 GCF_949987555.1 Borostomias antarcticus
CTTCTTGATGAAGTTCTTGTACAGGTGTGTGTGTGTGTGTGTGTGTGTGTGTGTGTGTGTGTACCTGGGTAGTTCTTGATGAAGTTCTTGTACAGGTGTGTGTGTGTGTGTGTGTGTGTGTGTGTGTGTGTGTGTGTGTGTGTGTGTGTGTGTACCTGGGTAGTTCTTGATGAAGGTCTTGTATAGATCTCCTAGCTGCTGTCCAGAGATGTATCTGGCCGGATCGTCAGGGGACTTGAAGTCCAGGTCGTATTTCCCAGCCTTGTAGAACTCGGACGCTGCCACGTCCATCCCAACGATGATCTTATCAGGGTAGCCGGCCTTCTCTATGGCCGTCTTCAACAGCTCCAGGGCTGAGGAGGAGGAGGAGGAGGAGGAGGAGGAGGAGGAGGAGGTGAGTATATAGTACACTAAGAACAACACACACTCAGTCAAACACACATACACACTTCAACAGCTCCAGGGCTGAGGAGGAGGAGGAGGAGGAGGAGGTGAGTATATAGTACACCAAGAACAACACACACTCAGTCAAACACACATACACACTTCAACAGCTCCAGGGCTGAGGAGGAGGAGGAGGAGGAGGAGGAGGTGAGTATATAGTACACTAAGAACAACACACACTCAGTCAAACACACATACACACTTCAACAGCTCCAGGGCTGAGGAGGAGGAGGAGGAGGAGGAGGAGGAGGTGAGTATATAGTACCAAGAACAACACACACTCAGTCAAACACACATACACACTTCCTCTTAAAGCCGTGGCAGGTTATTGATTTGCATTTACATTGGATAGTTTATAATCCATCATGTTGTCCTGTTAATACTACTAACAGTGTTAATGCCCCTGAAACAGACACATAACTTTAATAGTTTATAGATCCGTTAATCCAACCATTCCAACGTTGAGTTCATATCAAATGAGATGTTGGATATTCCTGCAACAGAGTGAACTACCTCACACTGACAAACTACATGACTCTAATAACACCATGTGACATGTTTCCTATTGGAAGAGTCAACTAGATTTGAAGGAAGAGAGAGAATGAGAGAGAATGCTTATTTATTTTAAGGAAGAGAGAGAATGCTTATTTATCTGAAGGAAGAGAGAGAATGCTTATTTATTTGAAGGAAGAGAGAGAATGCTTATTTATTTGAAGGAAGAGAGAGAATGCTTATTTATTTGAAGGAAGAGAGAGAATGCTTATTTATTTGAAGGAAGAGAGAGAATGCTTATTTATCTGAAGGAAGAGAGAGAATGCTTATTTATCTGAAGGAAGAGAGAGAATGCTTATTTATTTGAAGGAAGAGAGAGAATGCTTATTTATCTGAAGGAAGAGAGAGAATGCTTATTTATCTGAAGGAAGAGAGAGAATGCTTATTTATTTGAAGGAAGAGAGAGAATGCTTGTTTATTTGAAGGAAGAGAGAGAATGCTTATTTATTTGAAGGAAGAGAGAGAATGCTTATTTATCTGAAGGAAGAGAGAGAATGCTTATTTATCTGAAGGAAGAGAGAGAATGCTTATTTATCTGAAGGAAGAGAGAGAATGCTTATTTATTTGAAGGAAGAGAGAGAATGCTTGTTTATTTGAAGGAAGAGAGAGAATGCTTATTTATCTGAAGGAAGAGAGAGAATGCTTATTTATTTGAAGGAAGAGAGAGAATGCTTGTTTATTTGAAGGAAGAGAGAGAATGCTTGTTTATTTGAAGGAAGAGAGAGAATGCTTATTTATTTGAAGGAAGAGAGAGAATGCTTATTTATTTGAAGGAAGAGAGAGAATGCTTATTTTCAGCATGTAGGCTGTATTTTGATGACACATCTCTAAAGTTATGAGAACGAACAGCAGTTTCCCTCGGTGGTTATTTCTGCAACACAATTCACACACAACTACTACACTATTTCTGCCTGCTCAACATTTTGAGCTGCTGAGTCACAAAAGTTTGCACTCACCAAATGACAGTATACTTTTATGATCACCATTCTTTAGGCCCATTTCCCTGTCCCGTTTTTGAAATGGAAATAGACTTCAAACTTATTATTATTCTGTTTTACTTATATTGTTACATTTTAAATGTTGAAATAGCCCATTATTGGATAATATTAGATATTTGATATGTGAAAGCCCCTGATTTTTTGCATTTTACCTCATCCTCTCTACCCCAACTCTAACCATACCTCCTTCAACCTCATCCTCTCCTTCAACCTCATCCTCTCTACCCCAACTCTAACCATCCCTCCTTCAACCTCATCCTCTCCTTCAACCTCATCCTCTCTACCCCAACTCTAACCATACCTCCCACCCTAACCACCTCATCCTCTCCTCACAACCTCATCCTCTCCTCACCACCTCATCCTCATCCTCTCCTAACCCCTTGGTCGTAGCCAGATGCTCACCCTCGTTGTTCTCCAGGATGTTGGGGGCGAAGCCGCCCTCGTCCCCCACGTTGGTGGCGTCCTGGCCGTACTTGGCCTTGATGACGTTCTTCAGGTTGTGGTAG
>NW_028175885.1:241584-259084 GCF_949987555.1 Borostomias antarcticus
GCGTGTTAATGAACCTGCTACAGACACGACCAACACTAGTCTAGTTACTGAACCAGCGTGTTAATGAACCTGCTACAGACACGACCAACACTAGTCTAGTTACTGAACCAGTGTGTTAATGAACCTGCTACAGACACGACCAACACTAGTCTAGTTACTGAACCAGCGTGTTAATGAACCTGCTACATACACGACCAACACTAGTCTAGTTACTGAACCAGCGTGTTAATGAACCTGCTACAGACACGACCAACACTAGTCTAGTTACTGAACCAGCGTGTTAATGAACCTGCTACAGACACGACCAACACTAGTCTAGTTACTGAACCAGCGTGTTAATGAACCTGCTACAGACACGACCAACACTAGTCTAGTTACTGAACCAGCGTGTTAATGAACCTGCTACAGACACGACCAACACTAGTCTAGTTACTGAACCAGCGTGTTAATGAACCTGCTACAGACACGACCAACACTAGTCTAGTTACTGAACCAGCGTGTTAATGAACCTGCTACAGACAGGACCAACACTAGTCTAGTTACTGAACCAGCGTGTTAATGAACCTGCTACAGACACGACCAACACTAGTCTAGTTACTGAACCAGCGTGTTAATGAACCTGCTACAGACACGACCAACACTAGTCTAGTTACTGAACCAGCGTGTTAATGAACCTGCTACAGACACGACCAACACTAGTCTAGTTACTGAACCAGCGTGTTAATGAACCTGCTACAGACACGACCAACACTAGTCTAGTTACTGAACCAGCGTGTTAATGAACCTGCTACAGACACGACCAACACTAGTCTAGTTACTGAACCAGCGTGTTAATGAACCTGCTACAGACGGGACCAACACTAGTCTAGTTACTGAACCAGCGTGTTAATGAACCTGCTACAGACACGACCAACACTAGTCTAGTTACTGAACCAGCGTTACTGCTGCTGTATTCATGCTACTGAGAGGAAAGAGAGTTGTCTCTGTCTGTCTGTCTGTCAGGGTTAGCTAACCTTCTATCTGTCTGTCAGGGTTAGCTAACCTGTCTGTCTGTCTGTCTGTCTGTCAGGGTTAGCTAACCTGTCTGTCTGTCTGTCTGTCTGTCTGTCTGGGTTAGCTAACCTGTCTGTCTGTCTGTCTGTCTGTCAGGGTTAGCTAACCTGTCTGTCTGTCTGTCTGTCTGTCTGGGTTAGCTAACCTGTCTGTCTGTCTGGGTTAGCTAACCTGTCTGTCTGTCTGTCTGTCTGGGTTAGCTTACCTGTCTGTCTGTCTGGGTTAGCTAACCTGTCTGTCTGTCTGGGTTCTTCCATGCTGGAGGAGGCAGCACCAGGTCTGGGGAGTCAAGTCTTCCTAGTCTAGTTTGTTAGTTATTTCTTCAGTGTTTATTTCACTATTATGGTTGTATTGTATTATGTATTATATTATGGTTGTATTGTATTATGTATTATATTATGGTTGTATTGTATTATGTATTATATTATGGTTGTTTTGTGTGTGTAGCCCGTCTGTGTCAGAACGCCCAGGGAGGAATCAGACCCCAGGTCTGCTGCTGGAGAGGGACACGGAGTTACCCCAACAGGGTCGTCTCTGTCTGTCAGACGGTCTGATGGAGATCTCTCCTCTCTCTCGTGGTGTATTGTGGGTAGAGTCTGGTGTATTGTGGGTAGAGTCTGTATCAGCGTGACTCGGGTTTTGCATCGTTACACAAGCAGCCCCACCGTGACCGGAGCAGCGCGGGCAGACCGGGACCGTGATGTAACGGTGACCAACGAAAAACAAACGTCTCTGCCACGGCAGCCCCTGGTTATGTGTCTGTCCCTGGTTATGTGTCTGTCCCTGGTTATGTGTCTGTCCCTGGTTATGTGTCTGTCCCTGGTTATGTGTCTGTCCCTGGTTATGTGTCTGTCCCTGGTTATGTGTCTGTCCCTGGTTATGTGTCTGTCCCTGGTTATGTGTCGCGCTGCTGAATAGCCGGTGCGCAGCTGCGGACACCGCGCTGTCTGTCTGTCTGTCTGAGGGCCTGCCTGTCTGTCTGTCTGTCTGTCTGTCTGTCTGTCTGAGGGCCTGCCTGCCTGTCTGTCTGTCTGTCTGTCTGTCTGAGGGCCTGCCTGCCTGTCTGTCTGTCTGTCTGTCTGAGGGCGTGCCTGTCTGTCTGTCTGTCTGAGGGCGTGCCTGCCTGTCTGTCTGTCTGTCTGTCTGAGGGCCTGCCTGCCTGTCTGTCTGTCTGTCTGTCTGTCCGTCTGTCTGAGGGCCTGCCGCGTCCAGCTGTCTGTCTGTCTGTCTGTCTGTCTGTCTGTCTGTCTGAGGGCGTGCCTGTCTGTCTGTCTGAGGGCCTGCCTGTCTGTCTGTCTGTCCGTCTGTCTGAGGGCCTGTCTGTCTGTCTGTCTGTCTGTCTGAGGGCGTGCCTGTCTGTCTGTCTGAGGGCCTGCCTGTCTGTCTGTCTGTCCGTCTGTCTGAGGGCCTGTCTGTCTGTCTGTCTGTCTGTCTGAGGGCCTGCCTGCCTGTCTGTCTGTCTGTCTGTCTGTCTGAGGGCCTGTCTGTCTGTCTGTCTGTCTGTCTGTCTGAGGGCGTCCAGCTGCAAGGTCACCACGTTACTGCGAGTCCGTGGAACGACTAACAACTTATTACAAAGGTTCCACAAGGACAATCTGAAGAGAAGCGCTCCCACTCGGAGTTGAGACCCACAGCACTATAAATCACCATTATGTGATTTATATATTATATATATTATATATATGTGATTTACTATTTCCTCATTCACGGCGTCTCTTAGTGAATGTGATATTATAATAGGCTCTCTTAGTGAATGTGCTATTATAATAGGCTCTTCCGTCTCTTAGTGAATGTGATATTATAACAGGCTCTTCCGTCTCTTAGTGAATGTGCTATTATAATAGGGTAAATGTGATATTATAATAGGCTCTTCCGTCTCTTAGTGAATGTGATATTATAATAGGCTCTCTTAGTGAATGTTATATTATAACAGGCTCTCTTAGTGAATGTTATATTATATAATAGGCTCAGTTCCTCAGTCTAACTCCTCCTCATTCACGCGCGCAGACTCAAACTCTCAACGGTCCTGGGAAGTTGTTGTTGTTTAGTTTCAGAGAAAATTGAAGAGTGAACTTACTTGCTGGTTGTCTGGTTGGTTGGTTGGTTGTCTGGTTGTCTGGCTGTCTGTCTGCTGGTAGGCTGCGGGCTGACTGTCCTCCGGTTGGGAAGTGGTTCCCGGTGTGCCCGCGAGCTACTTTTATAACCGGGACCGGCGGGCCGAGCTCGATAAGGAGCGGCCGTTAGGGACCGTGTATAAACTCACTACACCCCCTAGGCGGAGGCTGTCTCTCTCTCTCCCTGTGTGTGTGTGTGTGTGTGTGTGTGTGTGTGTGTGTGTGTGTGTGTGTGTGTGTGATAGACAGATAGATAGATAGCCTAGATTTAATTGAATGTGTGTGTGTGCGCATGTGTGTGATGTTTGGTGGTGATTAGTGCTCGTCTGATCTGAGGTCAGCGCGGTGATGACGGTGAGGGTATCGACCAGCGTCACGGAGCACCAGAGTAGACCCAGAAAGACCAAGAGAGACCCAGAGAGACCAATAGAGACCAAAAGAGACCCAGAGTAGACTCAGAGAGACCCAGAGAGACCCAGAGAGACCCAGAGAGACCAAGAGAGACCCAGAGAGACCCAGAGTAGACCCAGAGAGAGACCCATGTCCCGCTGTGTTTGTCCAGATTCAGGGGAGCGTCTAGAAATAGAGATAGAGAGCCATTTCTCTAGTCCCCGCTCCACCATTATCCCGCCCGTCAGACTGTCCCTAGCCAGGCAGAAAGGTCAGAGTTTATGTAGAGGGGAAATGTGAGCCGTGGGTTCGACTGAAAGGCCAGTGTCCTGGACTTTCACGGTCTTACCCTTTATACTGTCTCTCCGTGTCCATCCCCCCCCCCCCCCTCTCTCTCTCTCTCCCCCCTCTCTCTCTCTCTCTCACTCTCCTTCTGTCTCTCTCTAGCTCTCTCTCTCCCCCCCCCTCTCTCTCTCTCACTCTCCTTCTGTCTCTCTCTAGCTCTCTCTCTCCCCCCCCCCTCTCTCTCCCTCTCTCTCCCCCTCTCTCTCTCTCCCTCTCTCTCTCCCCCCCCCCTCTCTCCTCTATCTCTCTCTCTTTCTCTCTATCACACACACCTTCCTGACCACTGATCTCTGATAGTCTTTACTTCTGGGATAAACTTATGGAGGCATGAGACACACATTCCACCAGTCATTTAGCAGACGCTTTTATCCCAAGCAACTTACAATAATTTCATTTATCAAAGGAAGTCAGTGAACTTCTACTCAGAAGAACTCACGAGTGCATCTCCTTTCTAAACAAGTGACTAAGAGCAGAATCTAGTGCTGAAGGCAAAATGCAAGAATAGCAAGATACACACACACACACACACACACACACACTGGGAGTGTGAGAATAGAAGGGACAGACACAGACGTTGTTAAACCAGGGAGCAGAGAAGACTAGTCTGTCTCTGAGGTCTGAGACCTCCTGGTCCTCCAGCAGGGGGCGACCTCTCACACTGCAGCAGGGAGCTTCAACACGCCAGACAACACACACACTTCCACACACCACACACACACACACATTACCATGTACACGCATACATTACCATGCACACACCAATCACACATACTTTAATGACCATACCAATCACAGGTTACATTTCATATTGTCTCTTCTACATAGCCGCAGCTGCCTTGACGACACTTTCTCTCTCTCCTCTCTCCCTCTCTCTCTCACACCATGTGTCAGCACACATTTGAATACCTTTATTAAGAAATCCTTGTTGGACACGAACAATAATAGATGCACCAGCTCATAGTGTAATGCGCCTCAACATCAGTTTCCTGTCTGAGTTCACGGATACAGGAAGTAGAGTCTCCTCTTCATATATATTTTGTTTATATAAATCTCCGCTTCATATCAACACCAGCAGCTCACATGTGGACCCACGCTGTACACTAGCATGTCTGAGCAGTAGGTATCTACAACCTTGGTAAGGAACGCCTCCTCCAGACTGATCAGACGTACATCCCTTCTTCTAAAATGGTGACTTCTCTACTGTCCTCATCAACATCTGATGTTTTAGCTGCAGCGTTTGAAAAGACATCATATAGGACGTCCTACCAAAACATCCCTGGACATAATCAAGATGGACGCGGGTGGAGACCAGCGGTGAGACCAGCGGTGAGACGGCCAGGTGTCTGGAGGACCGGGAGAGACCAGCGGTGAGACGGCCAGGTGTCTGGAGGACCGGGAGAGACCAGCGGTGAGACGGCCAGGTGTCTGGAGGACCGGGAGAGACCAGCGGTGAGACGGCCAGGTGTCTGGAGGACCGGGAGAGAGACCAGCGGTGAGACGGCCAGGTGTCTGGGTGACCGGGAGAGAGACCAGCGGTGAGACGGCCAGGTGTCTGGAGGACCGGGAGAGACCAGCGGTGAGACGGCCAGGTGTCTGGAGGACCGGGAGAGACCAGCGGTGAGACGGCCAGGTGTCTGGGTGACCGGGAGAGAGACCAGCGGTGAGACGGCCAGGTGTCTGGAGGACCGGGAGAGACCAGCGGTGAGACGGCCAGGTGTCTGGAGGACCGGGAGAGACCAGCGGTGAGACGGCCAGGTGTCTGGAGGACCGGGAGAGACCAGCGGTGAGACGGCCAGGTGTCTGGAGGACCGGGAGAGAGACCAGCGGTGAGACGGCCAGGTGTCTGGGTGACCGGGAGAGAGACCAGCGGTGAGAAGGCCAGGTGTCTGGAGGACCGGGAGAGACCAGCGGTGAGACGGCCAGGTGTCTGGAGGACCGGGAGAGACCAGCGGTGAGACGGCCAGGTGTCTGGAGGACCGGGAGAGACCAGCGGTGAGACGGCCAGGTGTCTGGAGGACCGGGAGAGACCAGCGGTGAGACGGCCAGGTGTCTGGAGGACCGGGAGAGACCAGCGGTGAGAAGGCCAGGTGTCTGGAGGACCGGGAGAGACCAGCGGTGAGACGGCCAGGTGTCTGGAGGACCGGGAGAGACCAGCGGTGAGACGGCCAGGTGTCTGGAGGACCGGGAGAGACCAGCGGTGAGACGGCCAGGTGTCTGGAGGACCGGGAGAGACCAGCGGTGAGACGGCCAGGTGTCTGGAGGACCGGGAAAGAGACCAGCGGTGAGACGGCCAGGTGTCTGGGTGACCGGGAGAGAGACCAGCGGTGAGACGGCCAGGTGTCTGGAGGACCGGGAGAGACCAGCGGTGAGACGGCCAGGTGTCTGGAGGACCGGGAAAGAGACCAGCGGTGAGACGGCCAGGTGTCTGGGTGACCGGGAGAGAGACCAGCGGTGAGACGGCCAGGTGTCTGGAGGACCGGGAGAGACCAGCGGTGAGACGGCCAGGTGTCTGGAGGACCGGGAGAGACCAGCGGTGAGACGGCCAGGTGTCTGGAGGACCGGGAAAGAGACCAGCGGTGAGACGGCCAGGTGTCTGGGTGACCGGGAGAGAGACCAGCGGTGAGACGGCCAGGTGTCTGGAGGACCGGGAGAGAGACCAGGTGTCTGGAGGACCGGGAGAGAGACCAGGTGTCTGGAGGACAGGGAGAGACCAGCGGTGAGACGGCCAGGTGTCTGGAGGACCGGGAGAACTGGAGACCAGGATGGGAGGCCCGTCTGTGGACCACCCCGTGATGATGATGATATTCCATAATGCACATTTTGAACATGGTGGTTGAGACAAGTGTTTGTAGAGTGATGGAAATTGGAGCATTATGCAATAACACTAAACTAACACACCGTCCTTAACTAACACAGTCCTTAACTAACACAGTCCTTAACTAACACACCGTCCTTAACTAACACACCGTCCTTAACTAACACACCGTCCTTAACTAACACACCGTCCTTAACTAACACACCGTCCTTAACTAACACACCGTCCTTAACTAACACACCGTCCTTAACTAACACCGTCCTTAACTAACACCGTCCTTAACACACCGTCCTTAACTAACACAGTCCTTAACTCACACACCGTCCTTAACTAACACACCGTCCTTAACTAACACACCGTCCTTAACTAACACACCGTCCTTAACTAACACACCGTCCTTAACTCACACACCGTCCTTAACACACACACCGTCCTTAACTAACACACCGTCCTTAACACACACACTGTCCTTAACTAACACACCGTCCTTAACTCACACACCGTCCTTAACTCACAGTCCTTAACTAACACACCGTCCTTAACACACCGTCCTTAACTAACACACCGTCCTTAACTAACACACCGTCCTTAACTAACACCGTCCTTAACTCACACACCGTCCTTAACTAACACCGTCCTTAACTCACACACCGTCCTTAACTAACACACTGTCCTTAACTAACACACTGTCCTTAACTAACACACCGTCCTTAACTAACACACCGTCCTTAACACACCGTCCTTAACTAACACACCGTCCTTAACTAACACACCGTCCTTAACTAACACACCGTCCTTAACTAACACACCGTCCTTAACTAACACACCGTCCTTAACTAACACACCGTCCTTAACTAACACACTGTCCTTAACTAACACACCGTCCTTAACTCACACACCGTCCTTAACTAACACACCGTCCTTAACACACCGTCCTTAACTAACACACCGTCCTTAACTAACACACCGTCCTTAACTAACACACCGTCCTTAACTAACACCGTCCTTAACTAACACACCGTCCTTAACTCACACACCGTCCTTAACTAACACCGTCCTTAACTCACACACTGTCCTTAACTAACACACCGTCCTTAACTAACACACCGTCCTTAACTCACACACCGTCCTTAACTAACACACCGTCCTTAACTAACACACCGTCCTTAACACACCGTCCTTAACTAACACACCGTCCTTAACTAACACACCGTCCTTAACTAACACACCGTCCTTAACTCACACACCGTCCTTAACTAACACACCGTCCTTAACACACCGTCCTTAACTAACACACCGTCCTTAACTAACACACCGTCCTTAACTAACACACCGTCCTTAACTCACACACCGTCCTTAACTAACACACCGTCCTTAACTAACACACCGTCCTTAACACACCGTCCTTAACTAACACACCGTCCTTAACTAACACACTGTCCTTAACTAACACACCGTCCTTAACTAACACACCGTCCTTAACTAACACCGTCCTTAACTAACACACCGTCCTTAACTAACACACCGTCCTTAACTAACACCGTCCTTAACTAACACACCGTCCTTAACTAACACACCGTCCTTAACACACCGTCCTTAACTAACACAGTCCTTAACTAACAGTCCTTAACTAACACACCGTCCTTAACTAACACAGTCCTTAACTAACACACCGTCCTTAACTAACACACCATCCTTAACTAACACACCGTCCTTAACTCACACACCGTCCTTAACTAACACACCGTCCTTAACTAACACACCGTCCTTAACTAACACACCGTCCTTAACTAACACACCGTCCTTAACTAACACACCGTCCTTAACACACCGTCCTTAACTAACACACCGTCCTTAACTAACACACCGTCCTTAACTAACACACCGTCCTTAACTCACACACCGTCCTTAACTAACACACCGTCCTTAACTAACACACCGTCCTTAACACACCGTCCTTAACTAACACACCGTCCTTAACTAACACACTGTCCTTAACTAACACACCGTCCTTAACTAACACACCGTCCTTAACTAACACCGTCCTTAACTAACACACCGTCCTTAACTAACACACCGTCCTTAACTAACACCGTCCTTAACTAACACACCGTCCTTAACTAACACACCGTCCTTAACACACCGTCCTTAACTAACACAGTCCTTAACTAACAGTCCTTAACTAACACACCGTCCTTAACTAACACAGTCCTTAACTAACACACCGTCCTTAACTAACACACCATCCTTAACTAACACACCGTCCTTAACTCACACTGTCCTTAACTAACACACCGTCCTTAACTAACACACCGTCCTTAACTCACACACCGTCCTTAACTAACACACCGTCCTTAACTAACACACCGTCCTTAACTAACACACTGTCCTTAACTAACACACCGTCCTTAACTAACACACCGTCCTTAACTAACACACCGTCCTTAACTAACACACCGTCCTTAACTAACACACCGTCCTTAACTCACACACCGTCCTTAACTCACACACCGTCCTTAACTAACACACCGTCCTTAACTAACACACCGTCCTTAACTCACACACCGTCCTTAACTAACACACCGTCCTTAACTAACACACTGTCCTTAACTAACACACCGTCCTTAACTAACACACCGTCCTTAACTAACACACCGTCCTTAACTAACACACCGTCCTTAACTCACACACCGTCCTTAACACACCGTCCTTAACTAACACACTGTCCTTAACTAACACACCGTCCTTAACTAACACACCGTCCTTAACTCACACACCGTCCTTAACTAACACACCGTCCTTAACTAACACACTGTCCTTAACTAACACACCGTCCTTAACTAACACACCGTCCTTAACTAACACACCGTCCTTAACTAACACACCGTCCTTAACTAACACCGTCCTTAACACACACACCGTCCTTAACTAACACACCGTCCTTAACTAACACACTGTCCTTAACACACACACCGTCCTTAACACACACACCGTCCTTAACTAACACAGTCCTTAACTAACACACCGTCCTTAACTAACACACCGTCCTTAACTAACACACCGTCCTTAACTAACACACCGTCCTTAACTAACACACCGTCCTTAACTAACACACCGTCCTTAACTAACACACCGTCCTTAACTAACACACCGTCCTTAACTAACACACCATCCTTAACTAACACCGTCCTTAACACACACACCGTCCTTAACTAACACACCGTCCTTAACTAACACACCGTCCTTAACTAACACACCGTCCTTAACTAACACACCGTCCTTAACTAACACACCGTCCTTAACTAACACACTGTCCTTAACTAACACACCGTCCTTAACTCACACACCGTCCTTAACTAACACACCGTCCTTAACTCACACACCGTCCTTAACTAACACACCGTCCTTAACTAACACACCGTCCTTAACACACCGTCCTTAACTCACACACCGTCCTTAACTAACACACCGTCCTTAACTAACACCGTCCTTAACACACACACCGTCCTTAACTAACACACCGTCCTTAACTAACACACCGTCCTTAACTCACACACTGTCCTTAACTAACACACCGTCCTTAACACACCGTCCTTAACTCACACACCGTCCTTAACTCACACACCGTCCTTAACTAACACACCGTCCTTAACACACCGTCCTTAACTAACACACCGTCCTTAACTAACACACCGTCCTTAACTAACACACCGTCCTTAACTAACACACTGTCCTTAACTAACACACCGTCCTTAACACACCGTCCTTAACTAACACACCGTCCTTAACTAACACACCGTCCTTAACTCACACACCGTCCTTAACTCACACACCGTCCTTAACTAACACCGTCCTTAACTCACACACCGTCCTTAACTAACACACTGTCCTTAACTAACACACCGTCCTTAACACACCGTCCTTAACTAACACACCGTCCTTAACTAACACACCGTCCTTAACTAACACACCGTCCTTAACTCACACACCGTCCTTAACTAACACCGTCCTTAACTCACACACCGTCCTTAACTAACACACCGTCCTTAACTAACACACCGTCCTTAACTCACACACCGTCCTTAACTAACACACCGTCCTTAACTAACACACCGTCCTTAACTAACACACCGTCCTTAACTCACACACCGTCCTTAACTAACACCGTCCTTAACTCACACACCGTCCTTAACTAACACACCGTCCTTAACTAACACACCGTCCTTAACTCACACACCGTCCTTAACTAACACACCGTCCTTAACTAACACACCGTCCTTAACACACCGTCCTTAACTAACACACCGTCCTTAACTAACACACCGTCCTTAACTAACACATCGTCCTTAACTAACACACCGTCCTTAACTCACACAGTCCTTAACTCACACACCGTCCTTAACTAACACACTGTCCTTAACTAACACACCGTCCTTAACTAACACACCGTCCTTAACTAACACACCGTCCTTAACTAACACACCGTCCTTAACTAACACACCGTCCTTAACTAACACACCGTCCTTAACTAACACACCGTCCTTAACTCACACACCGTCCTTAACTAACACACTGTCCTTAACTAACACACCGTCCTTAACTAACACACCGTCCTTAACTAACACACCGTCCTTAACTCACACACCGTCCTTAACTAACACAGTCCTTAACTCACACACCGTCCTTAACTAACACACCGTCCTTAACTAACACACCGTCCTTAACTAACACACCGTCCTTAACTAACACACTGTCCTTAACTAACACACCGTCCTTAACTAACACACCGTCCTTAACTAACACACCGTCCTTAACTAACACACTGTCCTTAACTAACACACCGTCCTTAACTAACACCGTCCTTAACTAACACACTGTCCTTAACTAACACACCGTCCTTAACTAACACCGTCCTTAACTAACACACCGTCCTTAACTAACACACCGTCCTTAACTAACACACCGTCCTTAACTAACACCGTCCTTAACACACACACCGTCCTTAACTAACACACCGTCCTTAACTAACACACTGTCCTTAACACACACACCGTCCTTAACACACACACAGTCCTTAACTAACACAGTCCTTAACTAACACAGTCCTTAACTAACACACTGTCCTTAACACACACACCGTCCTTAACTAACACACCGTCCTTAACTAACACACCGTCCTTAACTCACACACCGTCCTTAACTAACACAGTCCTTAACTAACACACCGTCCTTAACTAACACACCGTCCTTAACTAACACACCGTCCTTAACTAACACATCGTCCTTAACTAACACACCGTCCTTAACACACACACCGTCCTTAACTAACACACCGTCCTTAACTAACACACCGTCCTTAACTAACACACCGTCCTTAACTAACACCGTCCTTAACTAACACACCGTCCTTAACTAACACACCGTCCTTAACTAACACACCGTCCTTAACTCACACACCGTCCTTAACTAACACCGTCCTTAACTAACACACCGTCCTTAACTAACACACCGTCCTTAACTAACACACAGTCCTTAACTAACACACCGTCCTTAACTAACACACCGTCCTTAACTAACACACCGTCCTTAACACACCGTCCTTAACTAACACACCGTCCTTAACTCACACACCGTCCTTAACTAACACATCGTCCTTAACTCACACACCGTCCTTAACTCACACACCGTCCTTAACTAACACACCGTCCTTAACTAACACACCGTCCTTAACTAACACACCGTCCTTAACTAACACACCGTCCTTAACTAACACACCGTCCTTAACTAACACACCGTCCTTAACTAACACACTGTCCTTAACTAACACACCGTCCTTAACTAACACACCGTCCTTAACTAACACACCGTCCTTAACTAACACACCGTCCTTAACTCACACACCGTCCTTAACACACCGTCCTTAACTAACACACCGTCCTTAACACACCGTCCTTAACTAACACACCGTCCTTAACACACCGTCCTTAACTAACACACCGTCCTTAACTAACACACCGTCCTTAACTAACACACCGTCCTTAACTAACACCGTCCTTAACTAACACACCGTCCTTAACTCACACACCGTCCTTAACTAACACCGTCCTTAACTCACACACTGTCCTTAACTAACACACCGTCCTTAACTAACACACCGTCCTTAACTAACACACCGTCCTTAACTCACACACCGTCCTTAACTAACACACCGTCCTTAACTAACACACCGTCCTTAACTAACACACCGTCCTTAACTAACACACCGTCCTTAACTAACACACCGTCCTTAACTAACACACCGTCCTTAACTAACACACCGTCCTTAACTAACACACCGTCCTTAACACACCGTCCTTAACTAACACACCGTCCTTAACTAACACACCGTCCTTAACTAACACACCGTCCTTAACTCACACACCGTCCTTAACTAACACACCGTCCTTAACTAACACACCGTCCTTAACACACCGTCCTTAACTAACACACCGTCCTTAACTAACACACTGTCCTTAACTAACACACCGTCCTTAACTAACACACCGTCCTTAACTAACACCGTCCTTAACTAACACACCGTCCTTAACTAACACACCGTCCTTAACTAACACCGTCCTTAACTAACACAGTCCTTAACACACACACCGTCCTTAACTAACACACCGTCCTTAACAAACACACCGTCCTTAACACACCGTCCTTAACTAACACAGTCCTTAACTAACAGTCCTTAACTAACACACCGTCCTTAACTAACACAGTCCTTAACTAACACACCGTCCTTAACTAACACACCGTCCTTAACACACCGTCCTTAACTAACACACCGTCCTTAACTAACACACCGTCCTTAACTAACACATCGTCCTTAACTAACACACCGTCCTTAACTAACACATCGTCCTTAACTAACACACCATCCTTAACTAACACACCGTCCTTAACTAACACACCGTCCTTAACTAACACACCGTCCTTAACTAACACACCGTCCTTAACTCACACACTGTCCTTAACTAACACCGTCCTTAACTAACACACCGTCCTTAACTAACACACCGTCCTTAACTAACACACCGTCCTTAACTAACACACCGTCCTTAACTAACACACCGTCCTTAACTAACACACCGTCCTTAACTCACACACCGTCCTTAACACACCGTCCTTAACTAACACACCGTCCTTAACTAACACACCGTCCTTAACTAACACACCGTCCTTAACTCACACACCGTCCTTAACTAACACACCGTCCTTAACTAACACACCGTCCTTAACTCACACACCGTCCTTAACTAACACACCGTCCTTAACTAACACACTGTCCTTAACTAACACACCGTCCTTAACTAACACACCGTCCTTAACTAACACACCGTCCTTAACTAACACACCGTCCTTAACTAACACCGTCCTTAACACACACACCGTCCTTAACTAACACACCGTCCTTAACTAACACACTGTCCTTAACACACACACCGTCCTTAACACACACACCGTCCTTAACTAACACAGTCCTTAACTAACACACCGTCCTTAACTAACACACCGTCCTTAACTAACACACCGTCCTTAACTAACACACCGTCCTTAACTAACACACCGTCCTTAACTAACACACCGTCCTTAACTAACACACCGTCCTTAACTAACACACCGTCCTTAACTAACACACCGTCCTTAACTAACACCGTCCTTAACACACACACCGTCCTTAACTAACACACCGTCCTTAACTAACACACCGTCCTTAACTAACACACCGTCCTTAACTAACACACCGTCCTTAACTAACACACCGTCCTTAACTAACACACTGTCCTTAACTAACACACCGTCCTTAACTCACACACCGTCCTTAACTAACACACCGTCCTTAACTCACACACCGTCCTTAACTAACACACCGTCCTTAACTAACACACCGTCCTTAACACACCGTCCTTAACTCACACACCGTCCTTAACTAACACACCGTCCTTAACTAACACCGTCCTTAACACACACACCGTCCTTAACTAACACACCGTCCTTAACTAACACACCGTCCTTAACTCACACACTGTCCTTAACTAACACACCGTCCTTAACACACCGTCCTTAACTCACACACCGTCCTTAACTCACACACCGTCCTTAACTAACACACCGTCCTTAACACACCGTCCTTAACTCACACACCGTCCTTAACTAACACACCGTCCTTAACTAACACACCGTCCTTAACTAACACACTGTCCTTAACTAACACACCGTCCTTAACACACCGTCCTTAACTAACACACCGTCCTTAACTAACACACCGTCCTTAACTAACACACCGTCCTTAACTCACACACCGTCCTTAACTAACACCGTCCTTAACTCACACACCGTCCTTAACTAACACACCGTCCTTAACTAACACACCGTCCTTAACTCACACACCGTCCTTAACTAACACACCGTCCTTAACTAACACACCGTCCTTAACTAACACACCGTCCTTAACTCACACACCGTCCTTAACTAACACCGTCCTTAACTCACACACCGTCCTTAACTAACACACCGTCCTTAACTAACACACCGTCCTTAACTCACACACCGTCCTTAACTAACACACCGTCCTTAACTAACACACCGTCCTTAACACACCGTCCTTAACTAACACACCGTCCTTAACTAACACACCGTCCTTAACTAACACATCGTCCTTAACTAACACACCGTCCTTAACTCACACAGTCCTTAACTCACACACCGTCCTTAACTAACACACTGTCCTTAACTAACACACCGTCCTTAACTAACACACCGTCCTTAACTAACACACCGTCCTTAACTAACACACCGTCCTTAACTAACACACCGTCCTTAACTAACACACCGTCCTTAACTAACACACCGTCCTTAACTCACACACCGTCCTTAACTAACACACTGTCCTTAACTAACACACCGTCCTTAACTAACACACCGTCCTTAACTAACACACCGTCCTTAACTCACACACCGTCCTTAACTAACACAGTCCTTAACTCACACACCGTCCTTAACTAACACACCGTCCTTAACTAACACACCGTCCTTAACTAACACACCGTCCTTAACTAACACACTGTCCTTAACTAACACACCGTCCTTAACTAACACACCGTCCTTAACTAACACACCGTCCTTAACTAACACACTGTCCTTAACTAACACACCGTCCTTAACTAACACCGTCCTTAACTAACACACTGTCCTTAACTAACACACCGTCCTTAACTAACACCGTCCTTAACTAACACACCGTCCTTAACTAACACACCGTCCTTAACTAACACACCGTCCTTAACTAACACCGTCCTTAACACACACACCGTCCTTAACTAACACACCGTCCTTAACTAACACACTGTCCTTAACACACACACCGTCCTTAACACACACACAGTCCTTAACTAACACAGTCCTTAACTAACACAGTCCTTAACTAACACACCGTCCTTAACACACCGTCCTTAACTAACACACCGTCCTTAACTAACACAGTCCTTAACTAACACACCGTCCTTAACTAACACACCGTCCTTAACTAACACACCGTCCTTAACTCACACACCATCCTTAACTAACACACCGTCCTTAACTAACACAGTCCTTAACTAACACACCGTCCTTAACTAACACACCGTCCTTAACTAACACACCGTCCTTAACTCACACACCGTCCTTAACTAACACACCGTCCTTAACTAACACACCGTCCTTAACTAACACACCGTCCTTAACTAACACCGTCCTTAACTAACACACCGTCCTTAACTAACACACCGTCCTTAACTAACACACCGTCCTTAACTCACACACCGTCCTTAACTAACACCGTCCTTAACTAACACACCGTCCTTAACTCACACCGTCCTTAACTAACAGTCCTTAACTAACACACCGTCCTTAACACACCGTCCTTAACACACCGTCCTTAACTAACACACCGTCCTTAACTAACACACCGTCCTTAACTAACACACCGTCCTTAACTAACACACCGTCCTTAACTAACACCGTCCTTAACTAACACACTGTCCTTAACACACACACCGTCCTTAACTAACACACCGTCCTTAACTCACACCGTCCTTAACTAACAGTCCTTAACTAACACACCGTCCTTAACTAACACACCGTCCTTAACTAACACACCGTCCTTAACTAACACACCGTCCTTAACTAACACCGTCCTTAACTAACACACCGTCCTTAACTAACACTGTCCTTAACTCACACAGTCCTTAACTAACACACCGTCCTTAACTAACACACCGTCCTTAACTAACACACCGTCCTTAACTAACACAGTCCTTAACTAACACACCGTCCTTAACTAACACACCGTCCTTAACTAACACAGTCCTTAACACACCGTCCTTAACTAACACACCGTCCTTAACTAACACACCGTCCTTAACTAACACACCGTCCTTAACTAACACACCGTCCTTAACTAACACACCGTCCTTAACTCACACACTGTCCTTAACACACACACTGTCCTTAACACACACCGTCCTTAACTCACACACTGTGCAGTTAACAAGTGTCGGTAGACTTTCTGTTCAAATAGTTTTATTTTATTTGGCATCAGTAACAATTAACACAGTAAACAGCATGTTAGCATGTTTAGAAAACATCAAGGCACTGAGGGACGGTGGGTGAGGTCACAGGTCACACAGGGGTCAGGGTTCAGCAGCCAGCTTCCTTTAGTTTCACCCCCAGCTCGTACACTTGCTTGTTCAGAATTCCTCCA
>NW_028175885.1:264084-266584 GCF_949987555.1 Borostomias antarcticus
GAGCCTGGTGTCCTAGAGAGACGCGTGTCTGAGCCTGGTGTCCTAGAGAGACGTGTGTCAGCAGCAGAAGTGCGCGGTGGGGGGGGGGGGGGGGGTTAGACAGCGAGGCATCGCGCCCCGAAACCACTTCCTACATCTCCAGCTCGCTGCTCAACATCACCACCAAATAAGGCGTGAAGACGACGGCTCTGCAAGACGACGCGGAACTGGGGAACAACGGAAACCGGCCTACAGAACCGCGCGTTCAGACACTACAAAACCTCCTCAGACACTACAGAACCTCTTCAGAAACGACAGAACCTCTTCAGAAACGACAGAACCTCTTCAGAAACGACAGAACCTCTTCAGAAACGACAGAACCTCTTCAGAAACGACAGAACCTCTTCAGACGCCAGCAGCTGCATGTCCAAGCGCACGTTTTCCTGGTTTAACTGTAATCCCCACCAAGCAACCCCCACACACACACACACACACACACACACACACACACACACACCCACCCACCCACACCCACACACACACACAGACACACACCCTACCGTGATGCCCGCTAGGCCCGGCGAGGACGTCCACACCGCCTCCGCCCCTGGCGCGAAACCAGCGATGGCCGACTCAGAAACGTCAATGCTCTTCAGATGCTCACGCCAACCGTCCCAAGACATCTTTAACTGGGCTAGGAGGGAGGAGAGGAGGGGAGGAGAGGAGAGGACAGGAGAGGAGGGGAGAAGACCGGAGAGGAGTTAGGAGAGGAGAGGAGAAGACAGGAGAGGAGAAGACAGGAGAGGAGTGAGGAGAGGAGAGGAGAAGACAGGAGAGGAGTTAGGAGAGGAGAGGAGAAGACAGGAGAGGAGAAGACAGGAGAGGAGTGAGGAGAGGAGAGGAGAAGACAGGAGAGGAGAAGACAGGAGAGGAGAAGACAGGAGAGGAGAAGACAGGAGAGGAGTTAGGAGAGGAGAGGAGAAGACAGGAGAGGAGAAGACAGGAGAGGAGTGAGGAGAGGAGAAGACAGGAGAGGAGTGAGGAGAGGAGAAGACAGGAGAGGAGTGAGGAGAGGAGAGGAGAAGACAGGAGAGGAGTTAGGAGAGGAGAGGAGAAGACCGGAGAGGAGAAGACAGGAGAGGAGTTAGGAGAGGAGAAGACAGGAGAGGAGTGAGGAGTGGAGAGGGGGAAGGAGAGGAGAGGGGGAAGGAGAGGAGAGGGGGAAGGAGTGGAGAGGGGGAAGGAGAGGAGAGGGGGAAGGAGAGGAGAGGAGAAGACCGGAGAGGAGTGAGGAGAGGAGAAGACCGGAGAGGAGTGAGGAGAGGAGAAGACCGGAGAGGAGTGAGGAGAGGAGAGGGGGAAGGAGAGGGTGTGGACAAAAAAAGTTGGTGAGGTAAAAGTTAAAAGCAGCCTAGCTAAACCGAGTTAAAAGCAGCTAAACCGCCCTGAAAAGTTGTGAGGTAAAAGTTAAAAAGTTAAAAGCAGCCGAGTTAAACCGAGTTAAAACCGAGTTAAAAGCAGCTCAACCGCCCTGAATCAACGCCTCGCTGAAGAAAACCAACGTCGCGATCACAGGAAACGGTTAGAAAGTCGGTAGGATCCTAAAACCCGTGTTCGCGAGGTGTTCCCGGTACCGTACCTGCGCGAGACCGAGTGAGTTCAGGGTGTGTTCCGGTACCGTACCTGATGAACCGGACTGATGAACCGGACTGGAGAAGGGTGTGTTCCCGGTACCGTACCTAATGAACCGGACTGATGAACCGGACTGGAGAAGCTGGCGGCTGCAGAGAGAGAGTGAACCAGGAAGAGGCGGACGCGCGCGCTTTATATAAGCTACCGGCGGCGCGCGCCCATCCCTCGGGGCCCCGCCTCCTCTGTCGGGCGCGCGCACGCACACACACACACGCGAGCGCTTCGGTATTGATCGTGCAGGGTCGGTAATAGAAGTCACGTGGTCACGTTTTACCGTCAGCAGGGATGTTCTCGTGCGCTATGCACGACGCCGGCGTGTCTGCGCATGCGCTACATTCCACGCGGCGCGACCA
Source organism: Borostomias antarcticus (assembly GCF_949987555.1). Lineage (NCBI taxonomy): Eukaryota > Metazoa > Chordata > Actinopteri > Stomiiformes > Stomiidae > Borostomias > Borostomias antarcticus. The sequence goes on from NW_028175885.1 coordinate 266,109, forward strand.
ACACCTCAACCTGTCCCAGCTCGTGGCGTGTGTGCGCGCGCATATCCAGGAGTGTAGTGGTGACTGAAGAAGTGGGTTGCCTTTAGCCTACTGCAGCAGTTTTTACATTAGTGGTGTTTAAAGAAGTGGGTTTACTGTGGGTTCATGGGTAAAGAAGTTTGTGCACCCGTACCTCCGTATACCCTCCACAACACCACTGCTACAGATATGTTACACGTGCGTGTGTGTGTGTGTGTGTGTGTGTGTGTGTGCGTATGTACATGGTTAGTGGAGGTTTTTTTGGGGGGGCGGAGGGATAGAAATTATGCTGTTTCCCAGGTCCGACCTGTTCATAGACAACTACACACACACACACACACTCACACACACACACACCACACACACACATTCACTCACTCAATCAGTAAGATTTGAAGCAGGAAGCTGAAATGCGTGTGTGTGTGTGTGTTAGTGTGTGTGTGTGTGCGTGAAAGAGA
>NW_028175885.1:269084-271584 GCF_949987555.1 Borostomias antarcticus
ATCACAGTGACAGATCCAGGATCTGCTCGTCTGCGTACCCGACAGTTCACCATCATCACAGTGACAGATCCAGGATCTGCTCGTCTGCGTACCTGACAGTTCACCATCATCAAAGGCTTGGTCTCCTCTGCTGACCGTGTTTGACCGGGGGTGTTTAAAAGTCTCTGGTCACCTGATCTCAGGGTCCTGGATGTTGAGGTGTGTTGTATGAGTTCTGTGATGTAATCTGGAGCAAGACCATCGAGTGCTTTATATACAAACAGGAGGGTTTTGAACTGTACTCTGTCGCACCGGGAGCCAATGTAATGTAATGTAAGGAAGGAAGCTGTCATTCAGTCTCAGTACAGCTGACTTCCTGTCTGCTCCATGTCAGGCAGGCTCCTTGTTGTCACACAGTAAATCACTGCTGCCCTCTAGTGGTGGAGCCTGGACACACAATCTGGATGGACTGGTCACGTCATACAGACAGGTTGTAACAGAACAAAGTAGACAAAAGGGCAGAGTGTGCGTGTTGAGTGTGTGTGTTGAGTGTGTGTGTGTGCGCGTGTCTCAGCTGTGTGAAGCAGAGCAGGAGAAACACTTTCAACCAATCAATCAACCAATCAATCAACCAATCAACCAATCAGTCAATCAGCAGCCCGTGACTGAGTATCAATAAGCAGGCGGTGAGACGGAGGCCGGTTGAGGAAACCATCTTTAATCTGACAGGCTTATCTCCATGGTTACGGCTCCAACAGGCTCGTCTCCTCCCACCGGGATTCTGTGTGCATCGTCACGGAAACAACGTTATTCTATATAAACATAAACTATTGCCGGGACAACGAGCTGTTCCATCAGTTCTGATTATTATTTTTCCCTTATAAAAAGAATAAATGTGTGTGTCTGAGACTGGCGTGTGTGTGTGAGTGAGTGAGTGAGTGTGTGTGTGTGTGAGTGAGTGTGTGTGTGGGTGTGTGTGTGAGTGTGTGTGTGTGTGTGTGAGTGAGTGTGTGTGAGTGTGTGTGTGGGTGTGTGTGTGAGTGTGTGTGTGTGTGTGTGAGTGAGTGTGTGTGAGTGTGTGTGTGTGAGTGTGTGTGTGTGTGTGTGTGTGTGTGTGTGTGTGTGTGTGTGTGTGTGTGTGAGTGAGTGAGTGTGTGTGTGTGTGTGAGTGTGTGTGTGTGTGAGTGAGTGTGTCTGTGAGTCTCCAGGGACAGACTGGAGTGTGTGTGTCCAGGGACAGACTGGCGTGCGTGCGTGCGTGCGTGTGTGTGTGTGTGTGTGTGAGTGAGTGAGTGTGTGTGTGTGTGAGTCTCCAGGGACAGTCCTTGGACAGAACAGGCTTGTGACTTCTTATCCATTCTTCATGTCATCATGTGGTCAGCAGCTGAGAGGGAGAGAGAGAGTGTGTGTGTGTGTGTGTGTGTGTGTGTGTGTGTGTGTGTGTGTGTGTGTGTGTGTGTGCGCATGTGTGAGATATTGTGTGAATGGTTCCGGAGTGACACGGGGAGTGTGTGTGTGTGTGTGTGGGTCAGTCCAGGAAGTATTTCTTGTAGGCCTTGTTCATCTGCTCCAGGAAGATGAAGGTGAGCACGGTGTGGGGGCCCAGGCGGGCGTAGTACGGCGTGAACCCCTTCCACAGGGAGAAGAAGCCCTCCTTACGAATCACCGTGGCCAGCACCTCCTACAGGACGGGAGGACACACTGCAGCTCAGCCCTCCACTGATAACCCTCCTACAGTTAACCCTCCACTTTTAACCCTGACTAGTACAGTTAACCCTCCTACAGTTAACCCTCCACTGATAACCCTACTACACTTAACCCTGACTAGTACTGTTAACCCTGACTAGTACTGTTAACCCTACTACAGTTAACCCTACTACACTTAACCCTACTACAGTTAACCCTACTACACTTAACCCTACTACACTTAACCCTACTACACTTAACCCTACTACAGTTAACCCTACTACACTTAACCCTACTACACTTAACCCTCCACTGATAACCCTACTACACTTAACCCTACTACACTTAACCCTACTACACTTAACCCTACTACACTTAACCCTACTACACTTAACCCTACTACACTTAACCCTACTACACTTAACCCTGACTAGTACTGTTAACCCTACTACACTTAACCCTGACTAGTACTGTTAACCCTGACTAGTACTGTTAACCCTAACCTAACTCTTAAAGGGGAGGTCTGGGTGCTCAGAGGAACCCTAACCTCACTCTTAAAGGGGAGGTCTGGGTGCTCAGAGGAACCCTAACCTCACTCTTAAAGGGGAGGTCTGGGTGCTCAGAGGAACCCTAACCTCACTCTTAAAGGGGAGGTCTGGGTGCTCAGAGGAACCCTAACCTAACTCTTAAAGGAGAGGTCTGGGTTCTCAGAGGAACCCTAACCTAACTCTTAAAGGGGAGGTCTGGGTGCTCAGAGGAACCCTAACCTCACTCTTAAAGGGCAGGTGTGGGTTCTCAGAGGAACCCTAACCTCACTCTTAAAGGAGAGGTCTGG
>NW_028175885.1:274614-279614 GCF_949987555.1 Borostomias antarcticus
CCACAGAGGAGCCCGGAGTGTGTGTGTGTGTGTATGTTTATGTGTGTGTGTATGTATATATATGTGTGTGTGTGTGTGTGTATATATATATATTATGTAGAACATGCAAGTGTTCTAGTGGGGTGTGCATATATGCAGTGTGTGTACGCAGTGTTCTAGTGATGTGTGTGTGTGTGTGTGTGACCACAGACCTTGAAAAACAACTTTATGCTTCTCATGTGACCTGCAAGAGGAAGTTGGCCTGAATGCACAAACACACACACTATTCTAACAGAACACACACTATTCTAACAGAACACACACTATTCTAACAGAACACACACTATTCTAACAGAACACACACTATTCTAACAGAACACACACTATTCTAACAGAACACACACTATTCTAACAGAACTCCTCTATACTCTTGTCCATGCAGTGTTAGAGCTGATCCAGGGTCTGTAGGACTGAGTCAGGAAGTTCATTCTCAGAACAGAACAGAACCAGTCCAGACCCGGTCCAGACCCGGTCCAGCGCTGCGGCCTCGACCCGCCATGGGAGGCAGCTTCTGTAGAGAAGTGGAACTGAGACGCCGGGCTGAGCCTGGTGTTCTAGAGAGACGCGCATCTGAGCCTGGTGTTCTAGAGAGACGCGCATCTGAGCCTGGTGTTCTAGAGAGACGCGTGTCTGAGCCTGGTGTTCTAGAGAGACGCGTGTCTGAGCCTGGTGTTCTAGAGAGACGCGTGTCTGAGCCTGGTGTTCTAGAGAGACGCGTGTCTGAGCCTGGTGTTCTAGAGAGACGCGTGTCTGAGCCTGGTGTTCTAGAGAGACGCGTGTCTGAGCCTGGTGTTCTAGAGAGACGCGCGTCTGAGCCTGGTGTTCTAGAGAGACGCGCATCTGAGCCTGGTGTTCTGGAGAGACGCGCATCTGAGCCTGGTGTTCTGGAGAGACGCGTGTCTGAGCCTGGTGTTCTAGAGAGACGCGTGAGCCTGGTGTTCTAGAGAGACGCGTGTCTGAGCCTGGTGTTCTGGAGAGACGCGTGTCTGAGCCTGGTGTTCTAGAGAGACGCGTGTCTGAGCCTGGTGTTCTAGAGAGACGCGCATCTGAGCCTGGTGTTCTAGAGAGACGCGTGTCTGAGCCTGGTGTCCTAGAGAGACGCGCATCTGAGCCTGGTGTTCTAGAGAGACGCGTGTCTGAGCCTGGTGTTCTAGAGAGACGCGTGTCTGAGCCTGGTGTTCTAGAGAGACGCGTGTCTGAGCCTGGTGTTCTAGAGAGACGCGCATCTGAGCCTGGTGTTCTAGAGAGACGCGTGTCTGAGCCTGGTGTTCTAGAGAGACGCGTGTCTGAGCCTGGTGTTCTAGAGAGACGCGTGTCTGAGCCTGGTGTTCTAGAGAGACGCGTGTCTGAGCCTGGTGTTCTAGAGAGACGCGTGTCTGAGCCTGGTGCTCTAGAGAGACGCGTGTCTGAGCCTGGTGTTCTAGAGAGACGCGTGTCTGAGCCTGGTGTTCTAGAGAGACGCGTGTCTGAGCCTGGTGTTCTAGAGAGACGTGTCTGAGCCTGGTGTTCTAGAGAGACGCGTGTCTGAGCCTGGTGTTCTAGAGAGACGCGTGTCTGAGCCTGGTGTTCTGGAGAGACGCGTGTCTGAGCCTCGTGTTCTGGAGAGACGCGTGTCTGAGCCTCGTGTTCTAGAGAGACGCGTGTCTGAGCCTGGTGTTCTAGAGAGACGCGTGTCTGAGCCTGGTGTTCTAGAGAGACGCGTGTCTGAGCCTGGTGTTCTAGAGAGACGCGTGTCTGAGCCTGGTGTTCTAGAGAGACGCGTGTCTGAGCCTGGTGTTCTAGAGAGACGTGTGTCTGTGTCTGCGCATCTGAGCCTGGTGTTCTAGAGAGACGCGTGTCTGAGCCTGGTGTTCTGGAGAGACGCGTGTCTGAGCCTGGTGTTCTAGAGAGACGCGCGTCTGAGCCTGGTGTTCTGGAGAGACGCGTGTCTGAGCCTGGTGTTCTGGAGAGACGCGCGTCTGAGCCTGGTGTTCTGGAGAGACGCGTGTCTGAGCCTGGTGTTCTAGAGAGACGCGTGTCTGAGCCTGGTGTTCTAGAGAGACGCGTGAGCCTGGTGTTCTAGAGAGACGCGTGTCTGAGCCTGGTGTCCTAGAGAGACGCGTGTCTGAGCCTGGTGTTCTAGAGAGACGCGTGTCTGAGCCTGGTGTTCGAGAGAGACGCGTGTCTGAGCCTCGTGTTCTAGAGAGACGCGCGTCTGAGCCTGGTGTTCTGGAGAGACGCGTGTCTGAGCCTGGTGTTCTGGAGAGACGCGCGTCTGAGCCTGGTGTTCTAGAGAGACGTGTGTCTGAGCCTGGTGTTCTGGAGAGACGCGTGTCTGAGCCTGGTGTCCTAGAGAGACGTGTATCGGCAGCAGAAGTGCGCGTGGGGGGGGGAGGGGGGATTAGACAGCGAGGCATCGCGCCCCGAAACCACTTCCTACATCTCCAGCTCGCTGCTCAACATCACCACCAAATAAGGCGTGAAGACGACGGCTCTGCAAGACGACGCGGAACTGGGGAACAACGGAAACCGGCCCACAGAACCGCGCGTTCTCTGACGCTACAGAACATCGTCAGACACTACAAAACCTCCTCAGAAACTACAGAACCTCTTCAGAAACGACAGAACCTCCTCAGATACTACAGAACCTCTTCAGAAACTACAGAACCTCTTCAGAAACTACAGAACCTCTTCAGAAACTACAGAACCTCTTCAGAAACTACAGAACCTCTTCAGAAACTACAGAACCTCTTCAGATACTACAGAACCTCTTCAGAAACGACAGAACCTCTTCAGAAACGACAGAACCTCTTCAGACGCCAGCAGCTGCATGTCCAAGCGCACGTTTTCCTGGTTTAACTGTAATCCCCACCAAGCAACACACACACCCCCACACACACACACACACACACACCCAGACACACACACACACACACAGACACACACACCCAGACACACACACACACACACACCCCCACACACACACACACACACACACCCAGACACACACACACACACACAGACACACACACCCAGACACACACACACACACACACACCCCCACACACACCCCCACACACACACACACACACACACACACACCCTACCGTGATGCCCGCTAGGCCCGGCGAGGACGTCCACACCGCCTCTGTCCCTGGCGCGAAACCAGCGATGGCGGACTCAGAAACGTCATCGCTCTTCAGATGCTCACGCCAACCGTCCCAAGACATCTTTAACTGGGCTAGGAGGAGGAGAGGAGGGGAGGAGAGGAGAGGACAGGAGAGGAGTTAGGAGAGGAGTGAGGAGAGGAGGGGAGGAGAAGACAGGAGAGGAGTTAGGAGAGGAGTGAGGAGAGGAGGGGAGGAGAAGACAGGAGAGGAGAAGACCGGAGAGGAGTGAGGAGTGGAGAGGAGGAAGGAGAGGAGAGGGGGAAGGAGAGGAGAGGAGTGAGGAGTGGAGAGGGGGAAGGAGAGGAGAGGGGGAAGGAGAGGAGAGGGGGAAGGAGAGGAGAGGGGGAAGGAGAGGAGAGGAGGAAGGAGTGGAGAGGGGGAAGGAGAGGAGAGGGGAAGGAGAGGAGAGGGGTAAGGAGAGGAGAGGAGGAAGGAGAGGAGAGGGGGAAGGAGAGGAGAGGGGGAAGGAGAGGAGAGGAGGAAGGAGAGGAGAGGGGGAAGGAGAGGAGAGGGGGAAGGAGGAGAGGAGTGAGGAGTGGAGAGGGGGAAGGAGAGGAGAGGGGGAAGGAGAGGAGAGGAGGAAGGAGAGGAGAGGGGGAAGGAGAGGAGAGGAGGAAGGAGAGGAGAGGAGGAAGGAGTGGAGAGGGGGAAGGAGAGGAGAGGGGGAAGGAGAGGAGAGGAGGAAGGAGTGGAGAGGGGGAAGGAGAGGAGAGGGGGAAGGAGAGGAGAGGAGGAAGGAGAGGAGAGGGGGAAGGAGAGGAGAGGGGGAAGGAGAGGAGAGGGGGAAGGAGAGGAGAGGGGGAAGGAGAGGAGAGGGGGAAGGAGAGGAGAGGGGAAGGAGAGGAGAGGGGAAGGAGAGGAGAGGGGAAGGAGAGGAGAGGGGGAAGGAGAGGAGAGAAGGAAGGAGAGGAGAGGGGGAAGGAGAGGAGAGGGGGAAGGAGAGGAGAGGGGGAAGGAGAGGAGAGGGGGAAGGAGAGGAGAGGGGAAGGAGAGGAGAGGGGAAGGAGAGGAGAGGGGAAGGAGAGGAGAGGGGGAAGGAGAGGGTGTGGACAAAAAAAAGTTGTGAGGTAAAAGTAAGTTGTGAGGTAAAAGTCAAAAGCAGCCGAGCTAAACCGAGTTAAACCGAGTTAAAACCGAGTTAAAAGCAGCCGAGTTAAACCGCCCTGAATCAACGCCTCGCTGAAGAAAACAAACGTCGCGATCACAGGAAACGGTTAGAAAGTCGGTAGGATCCTAAAACCCGTGTTCGCGAGACCGAGTGAGTTCAGGGTGTGTTCCGGTACCGTACCTGCGCGAGACCGAGTGAGTTCAGGGTGTGTTCCGGTACCGTACCTGATGAACCGGACTGATGAACCGGACTGATGAACCGGACTGGAGAAGGGTGTGTTCCCGGTACCGTACCTGATGAACCGGACTGGAGAAGCTCGCGGCTGCAGAGAGAGAGTGAACCAGGAAGAGGCGGACGCGCGCGCTTTATATAAGCTACCGGCGGCGCGCGCCCATCCCTCGGGGCCCCGCCTCCTCTGTCGGGCGCGCGCACACACACACACACACGCACACACACACACACACGCACGCGCCTCGGTATTGATCGTGCAGGGTCGGTAATAGAAGTCACGTGGTCACGTTTTACCGTCAGCGGGGATGTTCTCGTGCGCCATGCACGACGCCGGCGTGTCTGCGCATGCGCTACATTCCACGCGGTGCGACCAACACCTCAACCTGTCCCAGCTCGTGGTGTGTGTGTGTGTGTGTGTGTGTGTGTGTGTGTGTGTGTGTGTGTGTGTGTGTGTGTGCGAGCCCGTGTAGATC